>NW_009235142.1:0-19584 GCF_000690835.1 Fulmarus glacialis
CCCCCCCTCCCCCGTGAGCATGGATTGAAAACTGCGTATGCCAGAATCTTGACTCTGTGTTTTTGGTTTTTCTGTTTGCTTGTTTGGATGGCTGGTTTTTTTGGTTTTGTTTTCCTGTTTGGTTGGGTTTGCATGGTTGGTTTTTTTGTTGTTGTTGTTGGGTTTTTTGGTTTTTTTTTTTATTACCAGAATCAAGATTCCAACCTTCCTTTGTAGCTGTCGTTGTCTTCCTTTTATCCTTCTCCCTTTCTCCCTCAGGCTTGATTCTGTTCAATCTTTTTTGTATAGCTGATACAAATTCACTTAGGCTATGCACTAGATGTGTTTAGGAGGTTTTAGTTTCAGTAACTTCTTCCCTAGTTATCTACAGCCAGTGCAGCATCAGCAAATCTGTTTTGTTCCTGAAGCTGCAATTAGTTTTCTAGCTGCTGATAAATCTCCTCATCCCGGGGTTAGGAAGTGTACATTTGTCTACACTTACACTGTGTCTCAGTGACCCATGTATTTAAACTGCTTTAGGCATCCGACAGTCAAGGACACTCATTGTGCACAAAGAGGAAGGGCAAAGCATTTGTTCCTTTATGAAAATGGATGGAGAACAGTACTAGAGAAAATCTTAGTATAATTAAAGTTAATGCTGTGAATCTTATTATGTAACATCCTCATCAAAAAGTAACAGGAAAGCCCATGTACTTGAATCTGTGGCAATACTAAGCTGTATGTGCTACAGCTGATAAAATAATAAAGTGAATGAACCTTGAGTTATTTGAAGAGTACTCTTCTCCGTCTGCCATGCTGGAGTCATTTCTGGGAAACCTCACTCTCCTTGACAACTTCTCTATGTGATAAACAGCTTATACGCCTTATGTGGGGGAACAAAGTCTCTCCCTGTAAGATTCGGAGAAATCGAACCAGTATGAGTCTGCATCCCCAAAGTGTTTGATAAGTGGTTTTTCTGTAGCTGGCAGACAGCCAGCTTTGGCTTGTACTATGAACATCAAGAAAATGTAGAAAGGAGAGAGAGAAGTCTAGGAATGATAATCAGGACATACATGCTCCAGTGATTTTGTAACAAAAATAATAGGTTATTCAGGTCTAGTTTAAAATTATTTAACCTGTTTTGCCTACAATAAACTGTTGATGACTGTAGTAAGGAATAACTGGCTATGTTCTGGTATAGAACATCCTTATGTATGTTTGTAGGAAAAAAACAAAAGGAATAAATTATTACTGAGGAAGTGACAGCAATGGGTTTAATTCAAGTAAGTCCATGAAATTTCAGTGGTAACAGCTAAAACCAGTAGAAGTGGTTATGATGATGTTTTAAAGTAAACAAATAAATCTTAAAATCCTCAGAGGATTCTGATCTTCACAATTTTCACTTCATAATAGCACTTAACTTACTAGCCACTCTTTAAAATTCACCACCCAACCCAAATATTTGGAATTACTTTTTGGGAGGAGGATACACAGGTGACAGTGAATATTCTTATATGTCTTGATATGCCTGTGAAGCTATGGTTTTTTTAATGTCATCTGCACTTTAAAGTCTTTTCAGATTCCTTAATCCTAAAGGCATTTTTCATAAAGAAACTGGAAACAGTATGGATCTTACTTTTGCACACAAAGTTATGATCCCAGAGAACTTTACTGATGAAGTAAAGGAAATTGAAGCTGGAAAATGAAAAAGAAAAAATTCTGTTTGCAGATGATATGACTCTATCAAAACACGTGCAAGGAACAAAGCTAAATCAAGGCTATGCATTCCCTAAATTCCCATGTAGGAAATGGAAGTATTTTCCCTCTTGCTTTTCAAACAAAGAAACAGTAGCAGTAATAATAATTTTAAAAATCTCCAGCCACCTAGTTAGTGTACCTACTCTTGGTCCTCATGTGATCATCAAAATGAAATAGTGGATGTGCCAGAAGACTTAATGGTGGTAATGATATACTCAAGCATACCTTTTAATACTTAAGTCTTTAATCTAAAAAGAATAATATTTGTGTCACTTCAGTTGGAATCGTTAGGCATAGAGAAGTTTTTAAAACATACAGTGTCCAAAATAACAGGTGAAAAAACCAGCCCCATTTTATTATAGCACTATGAGAGTGAGCCTTCTGTATTACACAAGGAAACTATTTTATCTTCGTAGCTGCACTGGCCTAACTACACAAGCACCTGTTATCTTGGGTTTATTCTTCCCATGTCTTCCTATGCCCCATCCCTGGGTACTTGTGAACCACACTGTCTTTCTGTAGTTACAGATCCCATACCTGTGTGCCCAGTCTGACCTACCATAGTCTAAAAGGCGAGCATCTGGGGTTAAACTCTACGATGAGTTTGCTGTTGAGCTGCTTGAAGATCTCAGCTGAGTATTACAGTAGCTAAATTTTGATGGAATATGACTTTGACCTCAGAAAGCATGAATGGTGTGTGTCTTTTTCTGACTATTATCATATGTCTGGAAAGAGTTGAGGATGTTTGAAAGGGAAAGCCAAAAATGCATAAAAAGGGAGATCGATGAGAAATCGGTATCATCAGGCAATTGCTAGATATTTTTCAGAATCTGTTTTTCATCTTTTCTAATGAGCAGCTCTCAAAGTAAGGAATTGTGCGCTATATGTGCACATCACAGTTATTTTCAGCTTAAACAGTTCAATAGGTTAAAAAGTAGTTTTGTTAATATGTAAATTAGGCAGTAAGACATACCTAATGGTTATATTAGTTTAAAAGCTTCCTGAGGCTAAAATGGTAATAAGATGTAAAACAAGATGCCGTGGGTAATGTTATGATTACTAAAAAATGTGCATATCTCAATGAACATTTTCAGAGGCAGACATGATTATTTATGTTGAAGAAAAAATAGCTGCTATGACTGAAAACCTTCTCCTAGTAAAAGGGTATTGGGAGGTAAGAGAAGCAGTTCAAAGGCTTCTTTTTAAGTCTCCATCACAAAGAGTCTGTTTTATTATGATAGCTGCCGTAGTGACAGTCAAGTGACAGATTTTGCTATGGGTTTTGAGCTGTCCATTAAATATAACACCTCCATTTTTTGAATGTTTTGAGTAGCCCACTGAGGAGCTACTGGCTGAAAAGTGGGAGTCACAGTGGGAAGCTGAAGGGGAACGGGCCTCCAGAGCATTTAGTGTTTAATGGGTCTACGGCTGTAGTGAAGCAGTGTGCAGAAATAATTCTGATTAGGCTTGGTCAATCAGATGACAAAATGAGCCCTGCCCCTCCGTCATTCAGCTCTAAAATTCAGAAAACTATGTCTGCTTAAACCCAGTTAACCGATTGAACAGATTTTTTTGTTTATATTTTAGCTAATTTCTTGGTATAGTATGCTGTCAAAGGCAGAGAGGAGCAAATAGTTAAGCTACTGTATTGGCAAAATTGCCTTTTTCATCTGGGACTTCATTTTGAAAGGAATGGTCAAAACCATGAAAATAGCAATTTTGAGAATTGAGCTTTTACAAGAATTAAATGTTACTAAATACAAATAATAGATTAATGTTGTGCCACATTTGTGGCATGGTAAGTAGCTTCTTATTTACAGTTTCATATCAGCTGTTGTCATTAGAATATACAGTTGTAAATGTGCAATTAAAGAGCAATAACTTTGAATGGCAGAGGTTTTGCCTAATCAACATTATATTATTTGATGATAAATCTTCACATCAAAAATAAATCGCCTGTAATTGTAACTTCTAAGATTTTTAGCCTTCTCAGCTAAGTCCTTTGCAGCTCTAGAAGCATGGTACATATTAAGGTACTCTGGTTCTATTTCGGCAAGTTTAAGAGGTCAGGTGAATGCAGTCATTACTGAACCTCACTGGCAATCTCCTTTGAAGTAGAGTCTTAAGTAGAGATTGTGCTTTTGTGAGGAAAAGCATTGTTCTAATAAGCCTTGAGAACAGAATAGGTTTCAAAGGAGCAGATGAGGTTATTGTTCTGAACTAATGCTGGTGCTAATAAATGCTGACAGAATTCTTACTGCTACCTATAAAAAGCTGCAAACCCCCTAAAGTTGGAAACGTTTTAACTGGACTTCAAAAAAAAAAAAAAATCTGGATTTGTGGCAGAACAGAAGTGAAAAGTTTTAAATAGGGTTTCTTTCTTTAGGAGTTGAAAAAAAGCCACTGTTCTGTACCAGTGTTGCTTCAAGGTAGTTCCTTGGAAAGCAAAGGTGGTGCAGAGGTTCATGTGCTGTGTGAAATTGGTGGCTTTAATACTGTGGGCAAACACATTCAACTCTTCTGAAATGTTTTCCTTCATTTCTCGGTGTGTTTAAATTTTCTTTCTTGTACTGGAATTTCACCACTCAGCACAAATAGTAGCCTCTCAGACACTGTCAATGGAGACCAGAGGGTTGCCCCATTGGCAAGTTACCAAGCAGAATGAACATGAAGGAAAAATTAAACCAGAGCTCTAAGTTAAGAGGCAAGTCACAGGTAGTTGCTTGGGAGGAAATTGTGGATACAGTAAGATCTGGATAAAAATATTTGTTGATTTTACTGGCTGCATTGTTTGTGTACTGTGTATAATGAAAAGGAACTATATATTCTTTTTTCTTTTCGTTGATAGAAGCCAATTACTCTTAAAAAAACAAATGGAAAAATACTCTAATACAATGAGCATCATTTTACTAAAAGGTTCATGCAGCTAAGCAGATTTAGCTCTGCTTTTAAATAGATACAGGGAAATGTTTAACCCCTATTGTATGGCCACAAAGCCTGTGCTGATCACACAGAAGCTTGGAAGGGCCAAGGACAAAGCGACGGGCTGCTGGAAGCGGCTCCTCTTGTACGTGCTTCGGCACACAGTCCAGCAACAGCAGGGCTTAACAGCAGAGTTTTGTCAAGATTACAACATGAAGGAGAGCATGTTACAAATTCTTATCTCTTGCTAACAAAAAGAAAGGAGGGAAAAAAAAAAAGGGAAGAAGAGTAAGAGGATTATGTAGCTATATGCACAAGGTAATGGCCAATTTCCCTTTTCTATTTTGATTCTTCTCAATCACTTACATAGTTGAAATTTGTGTACGTTATTATTGGTTAGTTTGGTTTATTGGAATGGAGTAACATGAGGAAATGGAGTTCATACCTCTGAAGTGGAGAATAAACCTATTCTCTATAACTTACTGAAACATTTCACTTTGATTATCAATCTAGGAATTGAAATCAATGCAGCTATAATTTGTATCCATGGAGGAAGAGCATGACTTTGCAACGTGTTAAAGATCAGATGAAATTTATATTCTGCTTAGATTATTATATGTGTAAAATTAACACGTTTTTCTAATGGATGTTAATATAATCTAGGCTGGACTACTTGCCATAGTAAATGTCTTCATGAGGATGTGTGTATGAGAAATGAAAAAAACAAACAGTTATTTCTGGTGTATTTCCAGGATATTTTTTTCCAATAGTACTTCGTCAGAATCATCTGGGGTTGAGCAGTACCAGAAATAAGACAGATGTGACAGAAAGATGGATCACCGCCCTTATCAACCAACAGGGTAGTTTCTCCTTTTCTAAGGGCTCCTCATTACTTCTTAGTTCTGAAAGAAGAAGTGACATGGGAGTGAATAATGGAGCTCTGCAGTACTGGATTGCATAAAACTGGGCTTAAATACACTAAATAAATTTTGTGTGTCACAAAGCAAATATTTTTCCAGGTCCCCTGAAAATGTTTTGTATTAAATAACTTTCTGCAGTATTGTAAAGTAAAAGGAAACTGAATTATATATATGTGTGTATATAGATGTATTATTAATTTTAGGAGAAAGCTGCTTGTTGTCTCATTCTGTTGCTTTTTAAGGTTACATTAAGCACATTAAAGTGTCTTAACCTTTTAATGAATGTTTTGAATACATTTTATATAAAACCATTTGGCCAGTCAGTTTATAAAATAAAAATGGAATTTTTGTATTTTGAATTTTTTACATTTGAACTTTCTGCATAGTTATGTATTACAATCTATGTATTTTTCATTCTAAATTTTACTTCCCTGAAGTCCATCAACACTATTAGTAGAAAAGTTTGTAAAGCGACGATACTATGTAAAATTTAGTTCTTTCACAAATTTTTAAATTAGTAAGTACAGAGTAAGCATAATGTCAGGTGTGGAAAAGTAAAAAGTGTGCTTTACATTTCTACAATATGCTAGTGGCCAAACTCATACATGGAAAATCAGAAATTACATGACCCCAAATACATCTAATAAATTTTAAAACAGGTTTCATCTAATCTATAGACTTTCTTAAACCATCTTTTTTACCCTCCTCCTTGATATTTTTTTTTTTTTTTTTTTTTTTTTTTAAATTCATGCTATCTCACTCACTCATGATTTTCCTGTAGGGGTACGAATGCTCCTCTCGCTTTGGAAACCAGACATCTGGTTACTAATTTATATGTTTGGACATGCGGGATTCCTGGCTAGAATGAAATATATGGGACTTTACCTGTTGACTTCTGTAAGATCATGCTACCAAGCCATTCAAAGTATCCTCTTCATGCACTTAGTATTGTGAATAAGAATGCAAACTTTCATGTCACTGTCAGACAGCAAAAAAAAAAAAAACCAACCAAAAAAACCCCGAGATTACTTCTTTACTTCTTTATTCTATCTGAGTTGATTTTTGGATGTTCAGGTGCTCTTCTGTACATGTTTTATTGAACTCCTCATGGGTATGATTTCCTTGGAGTTTTGAGCTTTTGTTAAGCTCCCTCCTAAAAGACTATCAGAGAAAATAAATAACATCACAGCAAAAGAATCTGATCATGGGCTGTAAATAGGTTAAAGCTGCAGATATCAAGAACAGCTACAGCAAATATTTATTTTTGGAGCAGCATATGTATAGTCCAGGCATCCACAGAGATTGATATTCTGACCATTCTTACCCAGCAATTGAAAACAGTTTGACTGTAGTACAGTTCCTTTTCTCCCAATAAAACACTGAAAATTGTAATCCATTATAGTATGCCCCAAACCATATATATTATTACATAACCATGTTTACTTCAAAAGAGTAAGGGGAACCAAGTGGTGAGGTTTTTTTCCCTTCTTTTAATGAAGTTGGGAAGGGTTACCCACAGTGTCAGCAGAGCTATGGTTTTCTGCTGTATGTGAGGTCTTACACAAGCCATCCCTGGGTTTAAGATCATGCCTAACTTTTAAACATAGCCCTTGAGGCTACAGCTGTTCTTTACTTATAATAACAGCAAGACAGGGACAAATTCCTGTCATCAAGGTAGGCTAGTTGGCAAGGGCTGGTCTGCCTCTACATTTTAATGTTTTAGAAAATTAGTCTCTTACAAAATAGACTGGCCATAATCCGAGTTTCATCTGAGTGCTGTGGTGTTCCTGCAGCCCTAATATGCAGCTAGTGTTTTTAGTTCAGAGCATCCAAAATAGTGAGAGCTGTATTGCAGCCTAATACTGTAAGTCCATGGCCCGTGCCCCGGCGTGTCACATGGAGGCAGGTGGAACCTGCAACTGAGGATGCAGTGCCTTGCATGGCAGAATTGCAGGACTGTCTGCAGTGGAGAATCACAACTTACGCAGTCTTACCCATCCTGCCCTTTGGAAGGGTCCCTTGGGCTGGAGTGTTCCCTAAAGAGTGCTCTGGTTTTGTCTTGGAGACAGTGAGTTGGTGGACTGAACCAGCCAGGAAGCAGCGTGAATGGCAGGGTAGATGTAGCCATTACCTTTGTATTACATCACACATACAGTATGTGTGATCATTGTCGTACTTGAGTGTTTTGGTCAATTAGGAGTTGTGTGCATGTAGCAATTCTGAATGCAAGTTCTGTGTTGACCTTGGCTCATCAAGGTCCTGTTGGTTTGCAGGCAGCTGTTCCAGTTGAACACAGAGGTGGGGGGTAGGAAGGGATTTGGGTGCCTGAATAAAGGTGAAGGCAATGAAGTGAACTACCCAAGTGAATTTCACCCCAGTGAAATAAATTATATGTGCCAAAGTTACAATGATAATGTATTATTTCCAGTCCTTTATTATGTAAGAACAACAAGTTGATTTTCTTGAAAGAGTATGATAAAGAGCAATTTATGAGAAGTGCTGTTTGTTACTAGAAGAAACAGCTACAAGAGGGTTCTGGTCAACAGTTAGGGTTTTGCCAACTGGCAGACCAATTTAACAATAAAAAGGGTTTTAAAAGTATAATGAAAGAAATTGTACGATTGTGTTATCAACTTGGTGGGAAATTCAACTGATCTTACTGTATCACTGTTGTAAATTGAGATTTTGCAGTCTCTCCTGTTTTACCTTACAAAATAATGCTAATCTGCAGTTACAGGTAAACAATGAACTTTAATTACTTTCCTGTAGAAAAAATGAATACTTTTATGTACAGTATGTAAAATAACAGGCGCTGCAGGGATGCTAATCTGTTGCTATTAGCTTTACTTCATCACCAATTCACTGAAATAAGGACTACATAGTGGCAAGCATAGCTAGTTTGCAGATGAGCAACATGTACTGTAAAATTAAAAGATTGTAAGGGAATTCTCAGAAATTTTTTGAAGCTCACTTTCAAAATTCATGATCCTACTTGAACCTTGCTCTCCTGAAAGTTCAACTCCATACATGCATTACCATGGAAAAATAAGCAACCTCCTTCTCAACAAAACTCAAATCTGTTTAAAATGGGGGGTTCAAGTAACAAAGAGTAAAAAGAGAGGAACTGGGTGCATAATTCTTGTGAATAAATGAAGAAGGTAGCAGCTGAATTCAAAAGAGAACCTCTCCTCCTGTTTCCTCTTTCTTTGTATTGTGCTTTCAATTTGGGGGGAGTTGGGTTGGGTGGAGGGGGGGGTTGTCTGTCCCATCCCTCAACTAGAATTTAGGATATTCTCCTAGAAAGTGGGAGATCAGACAGTTTACAAATTGACTATAAGCCCAGAACTCCCTTTCTGGGCAAGTGCTGTGACCAAAGGCTTTTCCTGCAGTAGAGGCTTGCTGTCAGCTGGTGTGACCTCTTGCAGCAGATGTCTTTTTAGAAGCTTGGGCATCTATACCCCAAAGAGCACTGAAGTGTTTGGTTCTGAGGAGACAGAGGTACCCAGAGGGCCTTAAGTTAGGTTACTGAATGTTAGAAAGATGTGGTTAGGCTTCCCTGTTGGCTTGTTCAAGCTTTGTGAAGCACTGGCTGTTTTTCACTGTTTGTACAGCAAACCTTGATAACTCTATGGATGGTCTGGTCTGATCTGATGTGACCAACTATATTATTTTGGAGAGCTAAATGCAAAACATGATTTTGAAACTTAGGGATCTTCTTTTGTTCCTAATGCTTCTTATTTTTTCTTCAGCCCAACATATATAAATTATTTCCTATTAAAATACCATTCCACTTGACTTAACTGGATTTAGCACTGCAGCTATATCAAGACATATCTGATATATTTATTGTAGTTTAACAGTGAAGGTAATTATTTGCCTCTATAGATATTTCAGGTTGTATATTATTTTTTCAGGCAAGGCAGTAACATAAAGACCTGTCATACAGGGGATAAGAAAGAAGAAAAAGTAGAGAGATAGACCATCTTGCTCTGAAGCTATTTGTACAAAGGTAAGATAATTTTATTCCCTCTAAATTTTAATTTCCTGTGCTAACTGGGGAAAAAAAAGCTAAGTTTCTATCTGTTAAGTTTCTATCTTTCTATTCAGTTTCTATTAAGTACTATCAGCATAGTCATATAATGGTGTTCAGCATTTACCTGCATGTCCATGTTTGTTTGAGTTAACAGTTTGTGATTAATACAATTTTTAAAATGTCACCTCAGCTTTTAACTGAAGGGCTCATATCAAATGTTAACTAGAAGAGCAGCTAAAAGTATTTCATAGCTTCACGTAGTTGAAGGGAGGCTTAATCATCTGTGATGTTCCTTGCTGGAAAGAACAGGTGTTGGGACAAGTCAACTAGTGAAAAAGTGAGTCTGGAAAAATGGACTTAGAAGGAACTCAAGATATTTTTGTACCAGAAAAACTAGAAGTTTTTTTCTTCTCGCATAGATCACAGATTTGGTGATGGGGACATTCTGAATTCTTCACTCTCATGGTTTAGGTCCTAAGGTTAAAATGCCTGCTTTGGAAGTTTTGAAGTAAGCTTTGATTTTTCTTTTTTCATTCCTCCTCCAACCCCTCCCTGCTCTTGTATTTGAATTGCATAAATCTTTCACCATAAGAACAGAGATAGCCTTACTTGAAGTCGTAGCTGCTGAATAGTCATCTGTGTTTTAATATCTGATTTTTTGAATGAAAAATCTGATTTGGGGGTCTTGAATACAGTATTGTATACAGTCT
Source organism: Fulmarus glacialis (assembly GCF_000690835.1). NCBI lineage: Eukaryota > Metazoa > Chordata > Aves > Procellariiformes > Procellariidae > Fulmarus > Fulmarus glacialis. The sequence continues at coordinate 10,323 of NW_009235142.1, forward strand.
ACTAGAACAGACATTTTCTATCTTTTCTAGTGCGTAGGCGTGGACTGCTGCACAGTGTTTCATCCCTCACTTATGTGTGCAAGCAGACAGAGCATCTGAAAGCATCAATAATATGTTTGAAACAGAGAAGGGACGAGATGGGCACTGAAATGTTTTGACTTTTGAATTACGTGCCAGCAGTGTTACTAGAAGTAACATTTAGTGCATCCTCTCCCTGCCACAAAGAATGATTTTTTTTTTTTTTTTTTTTTTAAATCTTTCAGGGATCTCTTCTGAAATGGTTCTTGTGTGAGTCACTCAAGAGTTAAACGTAGCTTTGGATAAAGAGGACTGTTACTGTAAGGTTTTTAAACTAGACTGCTCTGAAAAAAAGATAACCATTGAAGACTCTGAAAGGCTTTTTTGGATGGTAACCAAGTTAAGGAAGCTCTGAAGTTCTTTGGCTTTGCTGCTGGCTGCTCTCGCTCACCAGGATCCTGGCACCCTATCACTGTGCCCTCATTGCCTCCATAGCTCCAGTTCTCCTGTCAGGGAATGCCACCATAAAATAGGTCCCCTGGGGCTATTCGGATGAGTGACAACCAGCCAGCTCCAAAGTGACAAGTGTTTGAATGTCTAATTGGGTCAGTGCACAGGTGCCTACTCCTCATGTCATGAGTGAGATGTTCTAGCTTTTCTCTGTGACATTCTCTTGGTTCCTCTCATTTTTCCTACAGTTGTAAAACAAAACTGTCAATACGTTGATGTGAGAGAACAGGATGATGAAAGGAGAAGGATGATTTCCCATTAGCCTATTTTGGTTAAACTAGCTTTACTGCTTGAGTACTGACTGGAGGGGAGGCAAAGAAATCCATTAAAGTGATGGATGTTTGCTGATACAAATGGACATTGTAATAGACAATAAAGTGATTTATTTGACTGGTGAAAACAAATACATTGTCTTAATTTCTGTGTTAGGTATTCTCATACTGGTGAGACCTAGAGGCTTGGGCATCAGGAAATGTATGGGAGAGCAAAAGAACTTGTTTTGTTGTATCTGCACAATGAGGCTTTCCCTAAGTCTAATAAACTTGCCTTCATAGAATGCAGTCAGATATAGGGAACTGGTGTGCAAGGGAACTGTTTTATCTTATTGAAGGCTTGGTCTGTACAAAGAAAACAACTGACATTAAGTCCATAGTCCATATTACTCAGATGTAGTTGCTCTCCTTTTGTCTCTTCCTCAAAGAACCATAGAATACCTGGGGTTGGAAAGGGTGTCTGGAGATCGTCTAGTCCCTGCTAGACCTTCAAAGCAGGGCCAACTAGAGCAGCTTGCTGTTTGGACAGCTGGTTCAAGTGCTTGACCACCCTTACAGTAGAAAAGTGCTTTCTTTTGTTCAGATGGAATTTCATCTGTGGTAATTTGTGCCCATTGCCTCTTGCCCTGTTACGGGACACCACTGAGAAGTGTTGTTTACCCCTGCCCCCATCAGATATTTATACACATTGATAAGATCTCCCTGAGCCTTCTCTTCTCCAGGCTAGAGTCCCAGCTCTTTCAGTCTCACCACATATGTCAGATGCTGCGATCCCTTAATCGTCTTTGCAGTCCTTCACTGGACTCGCTCTAGGATGCTTGTGTTTTGCTTGTGCCGGGGAGCCCACGAGTGGACAGAGCACTCCAGATGTGTCTCACCAGTGCTGAGTAGAGGGGAAGGATCATCTCTCTTGACCTGCTGGCAACATTTTTCCTAATGCAGCCCAAGACGCTATTGGCCTTCCTTGCTGCCAGGGTGCACTGCTGGCTCATGGTCTACTTGGAGTCCACCAGGACCCCGAGGTGCTTTTCTGCAGAGGTGCTTTCCAGCTGGTCATCCCCCATCCTGTACTGGTGCCTGGGGTTATTATTCCCTAGGTGCAGGACTTTGTATTTCCTTTTGTTGAACCTCATGAGATTCCTGTTGGCTTATTACTCAGCTTTTCAAGGTCCCTCTGAATGCCAGTGCAACGAGCTGGTGTATCAGCCACTCCTCCCAGTTTGTGTCATCAGCAAACTTGCTCAGGGTGCACTCTGTCCCATCATCCAAGTCATTAATGAAGTGGTTAAACAGTACTGGCCCCAGTATTGATCCCTGGGGTACACCAGCAGTGACTTTCCTCCAGTTGGACTTCATGCTGATCACAACCCCTTGAGCCTGACAGTTCAGCCAGATTTCAGCCCATCTCACTATCCATTTGTCTAGTCTATACTTCATCAGTTTGTCTATGGGGATTTTATGGGAGACAGTGTCAAAAGCCTTGCAAAAGTCAAGATAAGCAATATCTGCTGCTCTCCTGTCATCCACGAGCCAGCCATTAACTGGTCTGTTCTGCTCAGAGTCCCAGGACATGCTGCTGGCAGGGTTGCTCCATGAAATCAGTGTCTTCCCAGTTCAAGGTTTGTTTAAAACAATATTGTCAGTTTTACTTTGGCTGACTTCCATATGTGTTTCTAAAATAATGCTTTTTTTAATGGTATATATTTAAAAGTGCAAAGAGTAGTCATTTAAACATTGTCAAGTTTGAAAGTATTCCAAGTGGTGTGAAGTCAGCAACATAGCTATTGTCAACACTGTTTATATAGCAGGTGTTTATGTTCCTATCTTGCTGTCCTTACTAATAAAAAGACCTGCTGACAGAAGCGAAAAATAAAGACAAAAAAAAGTTTGACGCAGTGTTTTACAGCTGTTTGCTGTAAGATAAACAGAATGAAGAAAGGAAACTCTTAATTGGTAGGAATCAGAGGAATTATTTATAATAATAAGAATAACAGAAGTACAATTTTTCAAATTTACGTTATTCCTTGTAAAACTTCTATTGTGAAAAATGACCTCATTCTAACAGGACTGGCATATCATCTAGTTATGTTTAGGAAACTTGATAGGAGAAATCACCTGGAGAAGAGAAGCATATTTCAGTAATATATAGTTTTTTTAACATCAGCAAAGAGAGGATGAAAAGGGCTTCTTATTCAAGACTGTAAATGTAAGTATTTTTAAGTGACACAAATTCCCTCTAGAAATCAGAGACATTTTTAATGGATTGAAAAATGGAAGGGAACATTGCTAGTTTCTTTTGTGGAAAAGCATGAATTTATTTATGTTAAAAATACCTCCCAAAGCTTTTATTTAGTGATTATAAACTGATGTGTTTCATAAAGTCATTTACAGCTAAACAGAGTTTTAAACAGAAGTAGTTGTAACTTATTTAGGGATCACAGCCACTCTAGTTCTACTAAAGCCAGCCCAAATGTAGTAAGTGTATGGTTTCTAGGATAATTGTAGTGTTTGTATAAAACATTAGGTTTCGCTCAGCTTTTTTTCTCACTTTACAATCTCTGATTTCCTCATACATAAATTGGTTAAATTAAATGGACCTTTTTCTTCAGATGTTCCTTTTTTAGTTCTCTTGCAACGTGTTTTTTCAATATGCTAAGAAAGGACAGCATGTAAGGAAAATATATAATCCTCAGTTGCTCAGTTACTGATGCACAGTCTTTTCACAAGAGCTTTTGTTGATGACTTAGGAGTATCACTTTTGTGCTACATGTATTGCAAATTTGAGTCGGTTCCTGTGGTAATCATGAATACAACCACAGACGCCATAAATAACTTTTTTTTAAACATAATGTTGAAAGAGAAGGAGAAGTAAAGAAAGAAAGGAAAAGAAACATTAAACCAGTTTTTGTTCTATTTTTTTCTGTGTCTGAAAGCTTTCTGAGCTTTCAACTTCCTGCGAGAGAAGCAATGGTGAAAGATCTTGGGAATATATTTGTCTCCCATATTTTTGTTCCTCGCTGCTTATGCATTCACCAATATCCCACTAAGACTGACTGTGAAACGTAGAAGGCAGCAACCACAGATATTAAGACATGGATTTATTCTACCTCATTTTAGGTGCTTGGATACCTCAGTTAAATTAACAGCATAGTTGTTTAATCAATGGAAATTGATCCAATTAAAGAGGAACACAATTTTTGATAGGCAATTTTAATTCTTTTTGTTAATTTACCTCATCTGCCTACCTGTATGTCTACTCAAACCTGTGCAAATACAAAAAAGAATTGGTGCATAAGTGCTAACAAGGAACAGGTAGTAAGTAGAAATGAGGGGGAATAGGAGGTCAGTGAGCTGCTGCAGAAACATTTGTTTGTGGAACTTCAACCTATGAATTCCACTGCTTCTTTCAGCTGTTCTTTTTTTCCAGTTCTCTTAATCAAGTTAGAATTATTATTCCTCTTTGAAAATGTTGTTGCACCCATTCCCGCTATTTTTGTCCATTTTTAAATATACTGTTGCTAGTATAAAGTGGGCAGCTTTAGGAGAAATATTTTGTTACTGTTGCTTCTTGATATTGAAACTATTGACAAAAGCTAAAACTCTCAGTAAAGATCTTTGAAAATCAAGTCAACATACCTTGCTGTTACCATACAGGATTCTTTAATCAGAATAAAGTATTTATATGCACCATTAAAATAGCTTTTCAGTTAGCTGTATTTATTTCCAAATGTTTTGACTCTTGTAACAAAATGCATGGTTACAGGATCACAGAATGGTTGGAAAGAACTTCTGGAGATTATCTGGTCCAACCCTCCAGCTCAAGCAGGGCCACCTAGAGCGGGTTGCCTAGGACCTTTTCCAGACGGCTTTTGAATATCTCCAAGGATGGAGACTCCACAGTCTCCCTGGGCAACCTGTGCCAGTGCTCGGTCACCTTCACAGTAAAAAAGTGCTTCCTGACATTCAGAGGGAATCTCCTGTGTTTCAGTTTGTTTGTGCCCGAGTGATCTCAGTATGCCCAAATGATCTCAAAGCTTTGCTTTCCAGAGATCCATGACTGCACCTTTTCTGTCTTTCAAAGCTAGCTCTTAGGAATGCTGCTTGTTCAAGAGTTTTATTTTAAAATGTTACACTGTTGAGTGTACAAACTGGGAAAGAAAACCACATACCAGATGTTCTTGAATACTCGGGCCAGATCCAGTAATCAGAAAGCCTTCCGGAGCTTGGATACACTTCACTACTCAAAACTTATTTGAAACTTGGGAAGTACTCTTTTTCTGGATCAGTAAGAAGAGCGATTTAAATAATTTTAAACGTTGGTGAATTCAGTTACATACTTTTAAATTGGTACAATCAAACATCTTCTGTTGTGAATATGTCACTAGATAGAAATAGAACCAAAAGCCAAGATAAGGCACTCTCTTCAACAAAAATGCTATTTTTTTTTTTAGTTGAAAGTTTCCTAATAATTGACAGTACTCCCTGTAGCTGATCCTGCCTTAATTACAGAACATGCTAGATTCCATCTGGTTTTCTCTCAGTTAATACATTAACACCAGCTTGTGCATATCTCTATTTTATAAAGAAGCACAGAGAGGGGATAGGGGAGAGGCAATGAAACAGTAAAGGTTACCATAAACTGTTTTTACAGTTCTGACAGAATAAAGCAAATGCTTAAGTTGACCAATATTAAACAAAATTTTTCACCTCCAACTGAAGAATTTTTTTACATGAGTGCATATAACTTCCAGTTGTGACTTAAGTCCTTCTGAAGTTTGGAAGACAGTGAGGTTTATATAGTTTTGTTAATAACTTTTTGCCTCATAAAATAATGATGCCTCAGTGGAAGCTTAGATGCAACTTACACACATGCTTTTACTTATTGCAGCTACTCTGTATGGCAAATATATATTATTTGATCTTTAAAGACTCCTCAATTTATGCAGTTAGTAGAATAATAAAATAATTTAGGTTTTGAGGTCTTCTGGTGGGCCTGGAAGTCATCCAGTCCAACCTCCTGTTCAAGGCAAACTGTAGAGTCAGAGCAGATTGTTCAGGGCTTTGTCCCATTCAATTTTAAAAATCTCCAGGGGTGGAGATTCTACAGCCTCCTTGGGCAACTTAATATGTCCTTAACTGCTCTCTTTGGAGAATTTTTTATTTAAGTCTGATTGAACTTTTCCTTGCTGTAACTTGTGATTACCACCTCTTGGCTTTTTGTAGTGCGCCTTGAAGAAGTCTAGGTGTGTATTTTCTGCAACCCCTCTTCCACTGTGACTTTAGGGATTGGTATTGGGAATGTACAAAAGCCTTAGCACCACCCTAACTCAATACTTTATAAATTACTAAGATACTGTAAGCATTATACTTACTTGTTTAAAGTCTAATTTTACTAAATATTTTATGGAGCATGTTAACATGAGAAATGGGCAAATAAACATAGTACTGAAAAAGACTGCAGCATTGTACCAAGACCTTTTATAACGAAATCCCAGAATACTTTTTTTTCCCTGGGTCTGTCATGTTGAAGGCTTGGAAATGCTGAATTTTTTGTAGAATGGTTTGCCAGCATGTAAGCTCATGCTCACATTTTCAGGAGTGTGTAGTAATAAACAAAGAAGCTGAAGCAAAGGACATAATCAAGATTTCAGAAAAACCTGTGTTACTGTGTGACACAGAGGATGAGCTTACAACATCAGTTAGGAAAAGACCACCGGAATGGATTACACCAGGATATAAAGGACAAAGGATAACAGTTCAACGTGGAGAGGGATAAATTGTTTTTTAAGTCACTGTTTTTTATTACTGTCTGTAATAATAGAAGAAAGAAGATGCATTTTCTTGGTTTTATTATAAATTTATAGAAGAGTTAGTAAATGTAATGAACAGACATAATATTACTAGATGATCTGGACAAATTTATGCATCAATAAAATGTAATGGATGTAATAACGGCAGCAAATGTGGTGCATTTTAATATGTGGAGGGCTTCAGCCTTTGTTGAAGGCCGATGTCCTGTTGCAGAGGAGTATAGATAACTCTTAATTATCTGAATATTTTTCTAGTGTTTTGCAACAGGATTGTATTATGTCTAAACGCATATGAATATTTAAGTGACTGATAGAGTGTAACACTTCATTTTAATTTTGTACTATTTATTTCAAGGAAATCATACTCTAAAAGCTTTAAGACTGCAGAGTCATTTTTGCATTATTGATTGAGCTACATGTTCATCTCTGAAACAAGATGTTCATGTTATCAGTGTTACAAATTGGTAGTGCATGAAGAGGTATCCGGAATGTATGGATTTATTTCTAAGAAGCTGGGGATGTAATGGGCTAACAAATCTAGATAGATATCTGTGCTTAAGATAGAAAGAATAGAGGCAAGTAGTGGGTTGTAACTAACTTCCCCTTTCTCTTTTTCTTCCGGGAAATATCTATGTCAGTGAGTTCCCCTGTAGCAGAAGCATATAGTAACACCAGGGGAAGGTACAGAATGGATAGAAGGTAATTTACTGCTGAAAATAGTAGTAATTGCTTCATTGAATGGGCTTCAATCATGACTTTGCTGTAGTCTTCAAATCCTGAACAATATTTTGTTGTACTATCTCTAGGAAAAAATATCAGCCCATTCACTAAGGTCTGAATCACTTACATTTTCTGAGCCTCAGTTGCTCCTGAGTAAACTGAAGATAACCTGAAACTTACAGAAGTGTTAAGAGTAACAGGGTGGAAGCTGTATTTATTCCTCATGCCCTGCACTGCTCCCAATGTGATGCTGTATGTACATCACCCAGAATTAATTCCTCGCCTACCCCTGTTGTCTTCAGAGGAGGATGAGGCTGGTGCACGATCTCAGGACAGTTGTCCATGTGGCTCTTTTCTTCTTCAGTAAGGAATCTGGCCTGTTTGCAATTAAGAGGCTCAGTAGGGACAGAGGAGAAGCAGCTTTAGTATCTCTTGCTCCATTTTGTGATCAGAGGGAGCACTGTTGGTGCACACTAACTCCTTCTCCGCTGCCTGTATCATATGTGCCTCTACAAGCAGGTCAGATCAAACTTTAACATAACAATTTAGCTTCACTAGGGTTCTCATAACTTACTCTACTGTCTGAAATATGATTTGCAAAACAAAATGAGGAATTTAGTCCTGGCAACACAGATGTTGTCTGTGGATGGAAGGGTTGGACAGGTAACTAATGTTCAGCTTTTTGCTGCAGGCAAGTATAGGAGCTGTTCAGACATTGTTTTGTATTTCCGTGTCCTGAGATCAGTAATCCCGAGCCTTTCCTTGGTCTCTTCTTCCGGTAGAAAGCTGATTTTTCTATTTCCAGATTTTGAGTTCATTTTTTACTAGCAGGGGCTCCTTTCTCTCTTTACTTGTACATTCTCTCAAATGTCTGCATTATTGGCAGTAGATAGTTTTCTTTCCCTCATTTGAAGCCTGGCCCAAGACATTCTTGGAGCTTTTTATCTCTTGCTACTCCATGGTGCTGCATATGATAATGCAAGAATCTGAGGATATGTAGGAAAGGAAACTAGTCAGAGGTGCTTAACAATTGAAGATTAAGATTAAAAGTAAGTCTAACAGAAGACCACAGATATTTTTCTAATATACGGGTGCCAGTTTTTTAATTCATCATTGTTTTTTTTTAAATGAAATACTCAGTCTTAGTTCTTTGAATATTTTTAAAAGTGTATTTTAGGGATCTCATTTTGTATCTCAAGAAATGCAACATCCTTCATTTCTGACCCATGCTATATTACCTATGAGTTCTGGTATAGTATGTAGACCTGTAGATTTCAGATAAAGAAGTAGTGGTAACATGTTCAGTGTACACAGTTTTGCTTTCCATTCAAGGCAAATCTAACACAGCGATTCTTCTTAATGAACCGTATGCCTGCAAGGGAGGGATAGATGCCAAAGGTTTTTCCCAGCAAGAGAAGTTGCAGTTTATTAAATCTCTTTGCTGTGAACAGCACACATTTCACTGTGTGTGTGTGAAAGAGAGAGAGATGTAATCTTGAAACCACAAGATTTCTGTGAATATAAATAGTTTCTCCTTTCTCGGTACCAGTGGAGGACTGAAAACCCAATCAGTAATGGATCAGAGGACCTCCCTGACTTTGATATTCTTTCTGTGTCTCTCTTCCTGTCTCTTTTCCTTCCTGACTGTCTTTACCAGACATAAGAGGTGGTTCTTGCTTTTGTAGGTCTACGAAGTGACCTTTGGGTCAACGCATGCTGTACATGTTTGATAATTCTCAGCGGATATCAGCTTGTCCTGTTCCTGAGATGAGCCCATTACTGGGCCATTTTTTAATCCTGTTTAACCTTGGATATATACTTCCAGATGTCATTGATTTCACATCATCAGACTTGATCAAAAGCTTACCAAAGCTTCCATCCTCTCATCCCTAATATTCTGTATCTGTTTTACTCAAGAGTTTCTTTCAGGCT
>NW_009235142.1:19607-85836 GCF_000690835.1 Fulmarus glacialis
ATACTGTGACTCTGGCATTGAGGTATTCATGGTGACCAGAAAATATCTGGGTAGTGCCTTGAAAAAAAAAAGGTAGATGCTATGTTAGGAAAATATTGTGAGAGAGGTGCAGAGATAAATTTAGAGAAGACAATAAAGGCCAAAGATGGTAATGAAGGAAGGGGCTGTATTTTTCTGCACAAAGAATGGTTTTCTTTTTTTCAGACATGTTAACTGAAGTTAAAATACAGAAACCATAGAAGAAAACCAGTTCTTTAAATTAACACTTCTCGAGGATAATTAAAAAACATTACTTCCAAACTTAAATTGCATTGCCTAGTTTTACTCTCGGAAACCCAAGCAGACACTGTGCAGAATTCCAGGATTAAAAGCGGATGCGTCCTAATGGGCCATCAGGTTGTGTAACTATTACATTAGTGTGAGTCCACTTCTGGGTGGAAGACTTAAGTGAGAATTTGGTAACAATTTGAACTTTAATATAAAAGTTAAAATACAATTAAATCCAGGGGGGTTTTATAGGTTTGTTTTGGAAATGCAGCTTTCAATAGCGTCATAACTTTTAAGGTAAATGATACTTTATTTCAGGCTGTGACTTAAGACACCCCTTCTTGATCTCTGTTCTCCTTCTTTATCCTACAAATGCACATATATTTCAGTATTTTAAAAAATTGTAGAGAATTCAAGTACAAAAATCTGGGGAACATAGAGATACACAGATTGGAGCTTCCAAAATATTTTTCATTTCTGTTGTTTCTCCTAAATAATTTACACTCTTCACAAATCTTTTACTGTCTGCTGCTCATCTGCTGCTCTATTTTTTTTGTGCTTTTCTAGCTGCTGTGTTGCTACGACATGCTCAAGTAGATGGAAAGGTTACAAAGCACTGAATGGGAGAAGCTTCTCAGTGAAGTGGGAAAAGCAGTAGAAAATAAATTGTCTGAAGATCCTGAAATAAAATATAAGAAATAATTATTGAGCTATTGAAGTAATATCTTCAGTATGAATTTGCATGCAAAAAGCTTATCTTTAATTAAAAATGAAATAACGCAGTTAAGGTTAGCCCTTCGTGATAATGTATTCCAACACCCTTAACAGGCCTGAGTATCTAGTGTTTACAACTCTTGATTTTTCTGAATTTACAATTTAAAAAGTATTCACTAAAATATTCACAATAAAATGTGTCATGAATGATTAAGAGCCTTTATTCTAGTGTAAACATTTTTTTTTAAAAAACAGTTGTTTCCAAACAACAGAAAATAAATAGATTATTCATACCACGCTAGGCATTACTGCAATTCAGTGTTATCTCAATTTATGTTTTCCTGACAGATAAAAGATTTTCCAGAACTGCATGAGGTACATAGTCTATAGTATTGTGAAATGATGTCAGCACTTTTAGGATTTTTACTACAGTTACTTGGCATTTTCTTTAAAAAGAAATTACTCCATTTTAATCTTTTTATTTCCTGTCTTGCAAGAATTTTGAGTATTTTTGCTTTATTTTGGAAAATTATTTATTTTGAGAAGGTTTGAAATTGAGAATCTAAAAAAATATTTTAGTAACTTAAGGCTCCTCTGCACTGTATTTCTTATGTTGTGTCATCATTTGAACCTTGCTAACTTGAAATATATGGTAAGTAGTCAATTTGGAGGACCTGCCAAGTATGAAAGAACTCTGTAAGAGAGGCTAAATAACTGTAGAAGGTTAAATTGTCTAAGAAACACATTTTCAAATATGAAACATTTTCAAATTTGAGTTATAGTGCTTATGTAGCTAGATCCATTAATTTTCTGAATAAATACCCCAGTTCTCAAAAGTGTTGCTCCACCATAACTTTAGACTGTGTTTGGTGAGAACTGCTACCTCCTGTATGTGGCTCTATTTAGCTCAGTGAACTTCGTCCAGTCAAAAATTGATTTTTATGGCTGAAGGCTTGTAGAGCAACTCTGCCCTCCTCACTGACTGTGGAAAGATGAATTAAGTATTACAGGCCGTTCCCTCTGGAGTCTCTCAGGGCTGGTCTACAACTTGAAAGTTTTGTTGGCAATTTACTGGGCAATTAAATTCTCAGGAAGTACTTCAAAGGAAAATGGCTGTTTGGCTGGCAGGAATGGATGTTTTCCAGCCAGAGAAAAGAGAAAAATGTTGCAAGGAAGATTTAAACCCTGTAGGTATTTTTTAAATAATCTACCACCGCCTGTCATATCTTCCTACTAGTTTAAGTTTGTTCAGACAAGTTTCTCCAGTTCTCTATGTGAAATGGTAGCTCTCAGGCCACACAGGCTTTATTTACATGTATCAAAGCTCCTTCACATCTAGAACAGCAGACTGCAGGAGGACAGCATGGTTCCACCCATTAATGTCTTTCAAGCAGTTCTAAAACTCGTGATAGAGCCGTATCTTGAATGGTGATATGGAATAACATATAGCAACCATTCTTCCAAATTAGTCACATACTTAAAGGACAGTATGAGTTGCCTTGGATTGTTTGAGGAGCCCTGGAGAATCAGACAACTTCAGTTCACGCAAAGTAAATGGATTAAGTTTCTTACAGTATATTGTAACATTTTTTCCACTATACTTCTCCATGTCTCATTGATTCAGCTAGCACAGTATTTGGTGTTGAAAGAGTAAAGACAGTATTTTGGTCTTTTTGGGACTTTGGGATATTTACCAGAAGACGAGATGTTTGAGGAATGTGGAAAAGTGTAAGCGTTTTAGATGCAGCACTTTGGATCTTTGGTTAGTGAAATGTTGATTAATTCAGTTAGTTGATATAAAATACTGGAAAGACACAAAATATTCCTGCAGCCTGCGGATGTCAAAAGCGGTTGTGGGATTTAATGGGAACCATAAAAGAGTTACTTTTCTACATTAACAATTGAATCTTGTTTCTTTCCTTACACAGTTCCCCCAAAACAGTATCTGGTGTGAAATACAACTGTGATTCTCAACATTGTCACATGTATGCTGCTATCAGTTTTTAACTTACTTTATAAGTAAACTTTTTAAGCTGAAGCTTTTGTAAAATCAATTTGCTCACTACAGAAGCATGCTTTGTTTAGTCAGTTGAAAATTAACACAAGTTTAGAAAAGCTGATGGGGCATTTTGTTTGACTCATTTTTTGGCACTGATGCAGAAAAGTGATTAGTAACTCATGCTTAAACTATAAGGAAACTGGATCCACACCTGTTCTTTTTAAAACCAAAGTAGTCCTTTCAAGGTGTTTGATGCTTGTTCACTGGTGTCCCAAAAGTAAGTTATTAAAAGGATTTTGAGAGCTTGATTCTTCATACTGCTGTCGCAAAAATCATGCGGGTAGCCCGTGTGAAGTTGCAGGAGTTCTGATAAGTAGGAAATAAAACTGGGAAGGGTGTTTGGCCCATATATTCTATTGAAACTTTAATCATATTAAAGGCTTACCACAAATAAATGTACTATACTGACTGAAACAGTCATCACCATCCTTGTGTTTTCCCAGTATTACTGCAACACTTAGATAATGCATTTTGAAACTGAAATGAGATCCATTTATTAATTTAAAGCTGTATCTTTGGAGGAGCTGGGAGGAATGGTGAAGTTGGAGAGGACTTAAGTAATTGCATTTTGGTATGAAGAGCTTTACTTTAGTACTTAAAAGGGGAAGAGCCACAAAAAAAGCTTCCTTAAACCTCTGAATGTTTATTGTGCCATATCAAACTGAATAAAGATATTTTTCATTGATGTAACTATTTGTTTTACTTAAAGGTCCAAGGAGGATGCTCAGTTTTATTCTTCTCACAAACATGCTGTAGCAAGGTCTACTCATTACCAAATGGGACTGAGCACTCTTAAGGATCAGAAATAGCTTCCACAAAACAGCAACTAGTGTATCAGAGCATTGGGTTCCTGTAGAGGGCAGCCCTACACCAGAAGATACCTAGATTTTGGAAGATAGCTGTCATGGTTTAACCCCAGCCAGCAACTAAACACCACGCAGCTGCTCACTCACACCCCCCCTCCGGTAGGATGAGGGAGAGAATCGGGAAGGCACAAGTAGGAAAACTCGCGGGTTGAGATAAAAACAGTTTAATAATTGAAATAAAACAAAGTAGAACAGTAATAATAACAATGATAACAACAACAATAATAGAATATACAAAGCAGGCGATGCACAAGGCAACTGCTCACCACCCGCTGACCAATGCCCCACCCATCCCGAGCCGCAAGAGCCCCCCCTTCCTGGACCACGCTTCCTAATTATATACTGAGCATGATGTCACATAGTATGGAATACCCCATTGGCCAGCTGGGTCAGATCTGCACCTGGCAGATCATGGGAAGCAGAAAAGGCCCTGGTGCAAGCAGCACCACTTGGCAACAACCAGAATATCAATGGGCCATCAACGTTCCTCTCATACCAAACCCAAAACACAGCACACCCCCCAGCTACTGGGAAAAAAGTTAACTCTGTCCCAGCCGGAACCAGGACAGTAGCGTACTGCTATTACTTCTTTTCTGTATATACTCCGTAGAAGCAGTTACTTATGTTTTCTTGATTGGACAATGGCCCAGCTTCAGGAGAAATATAAACTCCTGAGAGTCTCATGATTATGGCCTTTTGCTAGCTTAGACCTGAACGCGAAAAAGTCTAGCATGTAGGTTTCCTCCTACTCCATAGTTGCATTACCATACTACTGTGCAAAGTGTTGCTGCATCCTTCTTCCATACTCAAAGTCATGGTATGGTCTCATGACTGCACAACAGATTTTCAGCTCTGATTTCTGGTTTCATGCTGATAGAGCAGTACTTTGAACTCTCAGGAGAAAGACAGAATTTAAAATTTTTCAGTAGTTTCTGTTGGCAGTGATAGGGATTTCCTCACTGAGATTGCTAGTTGTTGTGAATACTGTGCACAAACATCTGTCTCTTTTGTGCTCAATGTAATAGGGAACACAGATGCCCAAACCAACAACGTGAATTCTTCTCTGGAGCTAGGTGCTTATGTCCTTACGGTGTTCAGTGCGGAGATGCCTGTGTCTGTTGTTTCCGGTTTTGGTTCAAGGTGTTCAAGTAGGATCTTGTGGCTTGTGCATCCAGTATTTGATATTCTCAGGTTGTTCATCGTCAAGCTATTGAATATCCCTGAGTTGCATCGTGTCCAGCAATGAATGACCTAACCAGTCAAGAACAAGATTTTCTTCCCTGGAAAAATACAAATAAACAAATACCACAAACACTGAGTTGCAGACTGCAACAACAAATGTTCCTGCACCTATGATTTGTCTTGCAGTTGCAGCACAACATCTCCTCTTCTTACAAGGCTTCAGCTCATCTCTACACCAGTTGTTCAGTGGAGGTCTCTGCTGTAGGCTATAGATCTTGCCTTCAGGGCTGCAGGGAACCTTCAAGAAAAAGAGATGTTGCACGGAGAAGTGAGCATACGAGAGAAAGGTTACTGAGAACACAGGCTTAGGACACAAACAGACTGTAAGGGCAATGTGTGGTATGTGCATTTGTACCTTGGCAGATGTCATCACTTATCTCTCTCATGCATGCAGTTACCTTCCTTGTCTGTTTAGTACAATAACTGCCTGTGACATGTTGTGTCTGACAGTAGCTTCTCTGTGGAGCCTGTGAGATGTGGTTTGCGCAGCACCTTTGCTCTCAGGCACTCTGTTGCACCCTGCTCTCTTCTCGCAGACCTCGGGAAAGCAGATTACTTGCCCTGTACTCCACTCCTGAATTTAAAGCACATTAATTCAGCGTAACCTCCATTTTGTTTCCAGGAGGCACCCACTTTGTACCAGGGTGTGTAGCTCCTTTGGTACTTGTACTCAACCAGATAATAACCTTATTTGATTTGAGGAACATGTTTGGATGGAATCACGTCTAATTGAACTTAGCAATAGAATTCCTATCGACATTACTAAGTTAGAATATCATTTGTTATCATTGAGTGTCTGTGATGAGATTGCATTCGTAGTGGTATATGAAAACTGATGGAATTAGGTTCAGATTAGTTGATTTACTTTTCTAGTTGATTTTTGTCAAGCCCTTTTCATCTGTACTAGTCTACACAGGTAGGAAGATCCATACAGCTTTTTTCAACTTAATTAATTTGAAAGGAGAGTGGCCATGACAGGATATGAAAAGCTTTCTGTGACAGAGTACGTGACATTTCATACAGCAAATACACTTGGCCCTTATTTGGACATTATCACTAAACAGCAGTTACAAAGCCATTTTTATGATACCATAATTCTTCACCATTCATTCACAATAGGAAACGGCTGAAGGAGCACACCATCCTGTGTCGATGTAATTTGCTTTCTAACATGGTGACTTCTCAACTTAGCATGTAGACAGATGGGTGTTCTTCAAACAGCTGAGCCAGCAGAAGATCTTACAGCCTATCAGCCTGCCTGACTTTCTCCCTGCTGATGGGTATTGCCTTCCTATGAGAGCCAGCTAAATCACTCATTTGATATTTTACCTGTTTAAATCTTGTTAATTCCTTTGTTAATTGAGCCAGCTGGAAGAGGACATTTGTCTGTAACCTTACAGAACCCGTAGTATGCTAGTGATGAAATTAAATTGGGCACAGACCTATAGTGGTGGACCAGAAGCCAGTATAACTTGATGAAGAGTTAGGGATAGTGGCTCTGCTTTTGTCAGGTGGATTTGTGGAACCTAGTCTAGCATGTATAAGTCTAAGGATAAGAGAACTAAAAGTTTTGGCCCTAAACTTATTAGGAAGAGGCAGGAAGACTAATGTCAGTTTTGAACAGAGCTGAGATGAAATCTCACTGACCCTATAACGTGATCAGTAACGTACTAGATTGGGCTGTGTGGGCACTATCATCAGAGAGGAAAAAATGCTTACAGTATCACTTTGCATTCAGTTGGGATCAGTATTAGAATAGTAAAATGTAGCAGGTGATTTCAGACTTCTAATTAAACACCAGGGATTGCATTCCCTCTGTTGCAAAAGGCGAAATCTAAAATTTGTGATATGAAAATTCTCCAGTTATGCCTTTTTTGCAACCCTTGTTGCAAAGCACCTATGGAGCATCAACATTTTCAAGCTTTTATTAAATGATTAATCTATATAGGATTTGTGGAATCCAAAGCAGAAACATTGTTAAATAATGCATGCTGAAGAATACATAATCTCATATTTATTCCACAGAGGCTTTTGGTTTTGTTTTGGGATTCATGAATTCTCATGGGTCTTCTCAAAATTAGCAGCTGTGAGTACTGTAATAGCTCAATAATGTCATCTGTCTGGCATCAGGAGCCCTCTTTTGTAGTACCTAAGTGTCTTTTGATAGTGACGTTGTCCGGTAACGTTGTAAAGCTCTCTGGCTTCACTAAATAGTAAATGACTGAGTATCAGCAGTTTGTAAAGCCTTTTAATACTGCTGAAAGAACAGATAATGACAGTGTACAGTGCTAGAACAAAACAACAAAGACTGGATATACAAATGTTGATGGCCACTTAGTTTCTAAAATAATTATATTTCATGTGGTTTTGGCTTTTACAACTTTGGAGTATAAATCCTTTTTGTTGAATTTCTCTAAAGCGTTATTCAGGAAATATATTTCTGCAAGAAAACTGTCAAATATTTAGCCACAGAAAGCAAAAACATTTCTTTGAAACCTGTCATCCACTCGTCTGTCTGTATATTCATTAGTTTTTGAAATGCCACCAAAGCAGCCATGAATTAAAAAGGGAAAAGTTGTTTTGAAAGAGGATATATCCTACTCATGTTAAAATTTATACTAGAGTTTTGTAAGTAAATTACTGACCTAATCTAGTGGCAAAATGACAGAAGAAATTAAGTATTCTGCCTAGCAAAATACAATAAAAATTGCATCTGTGGATTATTCACAAAATGCTTTTATCCCTGCCTTGTTTTGTAATTCCTCTAAAGCAAGTCATGACAGCCTTGAAAAAGGATGAAAAGGATGGACAGGCTCTCTGGGAACAGTAGAAAGTCCCTTTTGTGTCTGCCTGCTGCAGCACTTGATCTCAGTCGTGGCAAAAGGAAAGGCTCTACCTACTCTCACTACCAGAGGAGTGCATTCACCTCTGTTGAAAAAGTATACTTTCTTTCATCGAGAAAGGTTAATGTCTTTTTCATTGCATTCTGTATTCAATAAGATTGTGTTTAAATTATGAATTTCTGAGTAGAGCATCTTTAAAACAACTAGTATAGTAGAAAACTTCCTGTGAAAGTTCTTGTGCCTATCGACATCCTTCTACGATTGTTAGTAACGCAGTCAGTTCTTCTTCCGTGTTTAAAGTACCTGACTACTTTCAGAGTACAAAACAAATGGTTATTTATTGCCATCAGATAAAGCTTCTTGATGCTGATAGACTTAGCTACTGCTGTTGGTTGTGAGAAAGCTCAACAGAGCTAAATGCCCTTTCCACTCAAAAACATCTTTCCACTCAGAAAACTCCGAACAAATAAAGGATTCCTACAGATTTGAAAAAAGGATAGTTTGCAGATGTGTGCTCACTCACACAGGTAAGAATGAAATCCTCTGAAGACAACAACATGCTGAAAGGGAGCGAGAAGCTTCGACACAGCCTAAAAAGTGTCAGCGCGTGGCCTGGGCAGACGCGGAGGCAGTGAGCTGCTTGGTCAGGGTGCTGCCTGAAAAGGCTGTGAAGCTTTGAGCACAAAAACAGCATCTGATTTATTTTTGAAAGAATGTCACATTAGACTCTCATAGATGAATAGAATGCGTTTTTAAAATCTCCTTTTTGGAATAAGCTACACACCGAGATGCCCCTTGGCCAGCATTCATGTCAAAAGCGACATTTCTCATATTTTACTGTATTGACAGTACTTTGAGAATTTTCTTCCTAAAAGTATACCAACGGTTGAAATGAAATTAGTAGGCAGAACCTCTTGCAAATCATTATTCTCCTATGAGCTTTTCTTTAACATGGCACACAGTTTAACTGATTAATTAGCAATTTAAATTTAAAATTCTGATATAGGTCGGCGAGTTTTGGTGGAGAATCTTGGGTTAATTCTCCCTCTGTGTCACATTCCAGAGTATTATATTAACCTAACCAATGTTCTGTCAAGTATCTGTCTTTGCACCCCTTTTCCATAAATACCTTATATATGACTTTTCAGTTTCTTTTTTAATAGCTGCTTTGACTTTTATATAACTTAATGATTTCTATATCATTTGCAAGCTGGTGTGCAAACGGAAAAGCTCTGTTGTACCAGACATGAATTTGAGATGCAAGTGAGCACAGGAACTGCACAGTCAGAGTGCTTTAGAGTACTCAGCAAAGCAACAGGTTCTGATTAAGTTGAGAAAAGTTCTAATCTGTCACAGGGCAGACTAAATACTGTTTTCATATGTGTATGTGTGTGTATGTATATATATACACACACATATATATTGCTGATTATATAACTGTATAATTTAAGTAATTATATGACTTAGATATACAATTGATTTTCCTATCTTTAGAAATAAAAGCCTTCAAATACAGAATTTACACTATTTATAAAATGCATCCTGGTAAATATATGTGAAGGATGGTACTATGTTAGAACGATTTTGCAGGAGACTGCATACATTGATGTATGGTAGTTGCCTACACTTTTTGGAACTATTTTATTCCCAATAAACCAAATAAATATTATTTGAATAAATTAGTGTAAAAGGTTGGTGGATATAAAACTCAGTCAGGGAAATCCAATAGAAGTTTGACATTCCTTTTTACATGGCTTATGGAGTTTGCAGAATATAGCACTTCTCTTCAGAATTAGAAATTCACGTATCTAACAGACTACACTGGGAACAATGCTGCAACTCATTAGGAAGAAATACAAGGACATGTTTTGAATCATAAAGATAGTAATGGAAATGTGCAATGAAATTTATGAATGCATCTGTCATCTTGTGAAATGTGTCTGAGAGGTGGTGAAAGAAGAGTCAATATGGGCTTTACAGGCTGCTGTGCTATTGTGATACAGACGTATCACAGGAAAGCGTACAAGGGCAAAAGATCCAGTTCTGTTCTCTTCTTCCCCACATGCGTCAGGAGTAATTCCACTGAGGTTAGTGCAGTTCTATGCATGTGAAGTGATGTAAATAAAGTAGAACTCGGTTCAAGTTAGCATTCTTGTTAGTTAGTTAGCCAGATCGTTACATCTGGAATCATTTTTCTAAGAGGTAGAAATTTTAGAGCAGGATTTTTAATGGTAGGAGGACTACAGGATTGTTTGCTTATTGCATCCTGCAGTTGAATGTATTTAAACCTGAAAGTGTTACCATCTAGAAGGAAATGGGATATGTCCAAAGAGCTTCCGTTTATGAAGGAAAGGGGGAAACTGTCCCAAAGCCTTTGAATGTTAAGGCCACGTCTCCATTGCTGTTGATGAAAGAAGGCAAGAGGCATTCAAAGACGAGATGAGGTTTAAGATGAAGTAGATCAACTCTGAATTATTACTTACATGATCTGAAGCTATCAAAGCCTATTCTGGACCTACTAAATGTCCAGTAGGTAGGGAGAAGTTTAGCATCCCTGCCGACTGTTAAGTTAATCTATTGGTAGCCTGCTGCTTACAGTCTATCCCTGTGTCATGTTTTATCCAACATCTTGTCCTGAACATGTGAAAAAACGTTAAAGACCGTTTGTGCTCTGTGTGTATTTTAAAGTTGCTGAACATGAGACAAGGATTCCAATAAGTTACCTCAAAATAAAATGCATCTCTTGTTTTTCCAGAACTATAAGCATTAAATGATTGAATGGTATAAGATTCTGTTAAAGTCAGCAAATGGGATGCTAAAGTGAAAAGCAGTTTAAAAAGAAAGTATAGATGTGAATCATGGGGACATGAAGAAACTGGGTCCTAGCTGAAGGCCATGCAAAAGAATGGTCATATTGAGTAAGTGATTAATCTGAATGAAAGAACTAAATATAAATGAAATTTGAAGACTGTTTCAGCAGCAGGACAGAATTCCTTGGGAAATGCGGTAAGTCTACAATTCTGAGAAGTTAATTCTTTCCCATAGCAAAGTAGGTGAAGAGAAAGCCTATTTGGGAGGCTGTCTTTGAATAAAGTGTATTTTAACCTTTATGGACTTCACAGAGATTTGAAAAATCATGAAAGATGTTGTTGACTTTGCATTCATTGAGTCAAATGGAGTAAGTCAGAGATATGAGGATCTTTCTTTGATTTTTTTTTATAATTATTTTTAGAAGAAAAACAACCATGCATAAATACATGTTTTCAAATGTTTGACTCTGCTCTGAAGTCATTTTCCTTGGCTTTGCAGAATATTCCTCGCCAGTGCTTCAGTAGGGAGGAACAGAGTCAACTTTGAGTGATGGGAATATTTCAGTATGGCATTGACCCAGCTCAGATCCATGAAGACTTAGGCTGGGCGTATAGTTTCACATGATGCTTCACTTTGTTTAATTTCAGGCTGTCATCCAAAAGAGGTAGTTCCCTTTGGGAAATCTCTGTCATGTCAGAATCTAATCTTTTCTTGCATAGGTTTGTTTTCTCTTGGATTGATGAACTGATGGGGATACTACAATTCCTAAATGCAAGGAGAGAGGGCAGGAACTTGCAGTGAGGACAGAAGAAGAGCTCAGGACCTCTCTATATCTTCTTGACAGCTGCTTGTCATTAGATCAGAGCAAGCCTAGTGTGAAAATCCACCCTAAATGAAGTACCAACTTTTTCACTCAAGTGAAAAGCAATGTGGGAGAGAACTGTAAGGACTGCTCTGGCAAAAAAGGGAGTATGGCCAGTGAATGGATAGACCTAATTCCACCCCCTCACCCCCCTCTCGCCCACGTGCTATTTTAATTTGTGGAAATTAGTTAACTGCATAATTATGTGACTCTACCCAGCAAACCAAAGAATAAAAGTGGTATTCTAGTATCCACGAACCTCCTTTTCAATACCTGCAGTTGTTTAGTATATATGGAAGGTTAGGTACTGAAATGTACCTTCTAATACAGTACTTTGAAGATCAAGAGACTATGGTGATTGCTGGCAAAAAAGAGGAAACTACTTTTCTAACCTGGCCCTTAATCCTTTTATAGTAGCAAAGGCAACTGTACGGCTAACTTCATTTTTACTCAGCAGTCAAGTTAGTTCAGGTTTAATTGTATTTGTTTTCTCAACTCAGATTTCACTGGGTGCTTTTTTGGTGCAGGTGGCTTGACCCAAATACATTAGAGGTGGTTCATTTTGTTTAGAACAACATTTTAACTATCCTTCTGTCCTTCCTAAATCTTTGAGTCTTTTCTTCGTCTTTCTGTTTTCTCCATGACATTCAATATCTCTGCTAAACCAGTGCAGTGACTTAGGTAAACTTTCTCTGATTAAACATGTGAGAAAGCATATGTGAAGTTCAGAGCGTCTCACTCATGCCAACTGTTGGCTTTATGTCTGGAAATTCTGGTTTTTGATATTAAACAAAAGGTATATCACACTTTTCCCAGCATATACTGATGTGAACACATCTTGCAATGTTAAAAGTAGCCAAGATTGTCAGCCGTTGTGGAAGAAAGGAATGTGGTTTAATTAAGGAGAAAATTTATTATCTTACTTGGCAACTACCCAGCAGCAAGCATTATATGTTGAAATGCATGTAATTTGTTGGACCCGGCCTAATGCTGGGAACCCACTATCAAGATTAAAGAAGAGTGAGAAGAGGTCTTACTTCATCTTTACCTCCTCCATGGTTTTGTGGAGGGTGCTTCCAGGCGACTCCTTTTTACAGCGACCAGCTCCTGTTACAGAATGAGTTATGAAGTTAAAAACGAGACATGAGTGTGGATTTGGAGATCCCTATGATGCACTGGTGAAAACCTCTAACATTTTAAAATAAATAATAAGGGGTGCAACAGGTCGATTGCCTTTGTGTTCCACTCTTGGTTCAAATGTAAAAAAAAAAACCCACCACCTTAAGGTGTGAATCTTAAAGGAGACACAAACTTTCCCTTTTCTGCTATTCAGGGTTATAAGAAAATTATTCCTATGCCCTACTGACAAGCCCTAAAGTTGATGCCTGCTTTATGCTTTTGCTTCTGGAAGAGGAAGCTTGCAAGGGTTCCCTTGGTCATTGTTGTCTGGTGACTCTGCACAGGCAACCAACGTGACATAACCCCTTTCATGAACTTGATCCAATTCCATCTAAAATACAATGCAAAAAGTTTGCTCCAAGATCTCAAATGACAAAAAAATAAAACCAAACACACAAAACCTAAAAAAACACAACAAAAAAAACCCATCCTTGAGACTTTTAATATCTGTCTCGATATGAAAAACGTTGTTTTCATGCACTTAGAGATGAAAGTTGATTTGCTACTTTAAATTTTACTCTGACAGGGAGTGAATCTATTACTTGCAGTTCACATGTTGTCTGGACAAATTGAACCTAACTTAATTGTGGAATATAGTTATGAATTTAACTTGTAGTCTAGGCTAGAAAATGGTGAACTACCTACCAAATCTTTGCAGTGAAACAGCTTGAGTCAAGTTCCTGCTAAGGAAGGAAGGAATCGGGGCTGGGAGAGGGCTGCCCTAATTTTGCCGCCTGGTATTATCAGCCAATCTCAGCTATTGTAACTGCCCTCTGTGAGAGGATATTTTATTATTTATTTAGTGTTTTATTGTTCTGATGGTAAGAAAAGCCGTATCTCAAAGCCTCTACCTCGGTATGAGGTAGATTGTTCTTACTCAAAGTCTGATTTTTTTTTTCATTGATGGACTTTATTTCCCATCACCCTCCTTCGTCATAGATGGCTACTTTCTCAGCAGTATGGAGAACAGCTCTTCCACCAGTCTGGTGGTGCCCGGCTAGCTTACAGCTTTTAGGAAGGAAGAAGAGCCAACATCTGTCTGTCTTCAAGAAGGAAGGATGCTTAGGAGAGATCAGGGTGGGGGAGGGAGAGATGCAGTACATTCACAACTGGTTGTCTAAGGTCCTGCCTTGATTTCTTGCTCCTTTTTGTAAGGAGGCACTCTAATTTTGTAGTGTACGCACACAGTGGCAACCCTCATAAGCATCGTGAAGCTACATGCTGGGTAGAGTTGCCCTTTCCTTTTGCTCTGTCTGTGTGCCCGGTAAAGTGTTTCCCAGGAGCCCTACTTTAGGCTTCAACTTCTTCCCATAGACCATATGGAAAATTTGGTAAGATGTCCCTGTTTCCACAAGTCTTGCTTTCCAGAAGTACTGCTTTGAGATACATTATTCTTCTGAGCAAATCTGAATTGGGAATTGAAGCTGTGGAACCATAGGGAATAATGCCTGAAGGGAAGTTAAAGGTGAGACTAAAAACCAGGCTGGTTTCAGAGATGTAAGAACAGGAGATCAAAAATTAGTTTCTTCCCAATGGTGCAGTCGTTTCTACATGTCCTTACAGACCCAATTAAAATAACATTTGATTAAAATGAATACAACAAAGCACAGTTTTAAGTGGTACTAAGTCTCTGGATAAATTGAAAAACCAGCAAAATTTAATTTTATATTAAAGATTAAAGCGGACTTTCTGGTCTTAGTTATATTATGGTTTCTCTGGTGTATAAGCAGTAAGGCAATTTAATGTAAAATTAAAAATGCTTGGACAACAGCATCTTTCTCAATTCAAATTAGCATGGCTGAGAAAATTATTTTATCCTTTAATGTTGATTTATAGCAATTTTGCATTCTTTACATGTTGAAATCTGGAACAGTATTATGCTAATACGGCTGTATCACCTGCAGGTGTTGCTTGAGAGTCGAGTGAGCAGTCCTTTGTATTTTCTTTCAAGAATCAATATTTCAAGATGTGCAAAGGAGAGGTGTCTGACTGACAAGCTGCCTTGATACACTGTTATTCTAACTATGAATGGATTGACTGAAAATTGCCTCAAAGAGTAAGATAATTTATAAAAACTCTAAAACATAGCCAAGTGTTTGAAGTAATCAAAGCTAATTAGGAATATTTTTTATTTTCACTTTTTAAATGTCTTGCTTTCCTTTTTATAGTTTCTTGAAGTTTTTCCTTCTGAAATATTCATGTTTTGTACTGCATTTGCATGAAAAATACGCGTTAGATGGTATAACTGCAAAAATTAGAACTGGCAGAATTTACTGAAATAATTTCTAATAATTGTGCTGTGAGAAATTACTGTTGAGTGTACCCATATTATTGGAGAGAAATTTGTTTTTCACTTTTTGTGCATGTCTAGAAATTTAGCAAATAACCTAGCTTAAGGAAAAAAAAAGGTAGTTTGGAAATAAAATGGATGCATAATTATAAAACAGTGTCTTTTCATGAGAATAAGAATTCAGTTGCGGGGTGAAATTATGCTGCCTTGTTTCTGTGCCTAGATGTATTGTCATAAAAAGCAGATGTTTCTTTGGATGCCTCATTGTGTGATACAAATAATATATATGTATGTATGTTAATAAGCTATTTTTATTTTTGAATGCTTAAATGTAGTCATTCTCTAGTGTGGATAAAATAATACGCTTATCAGTCTGCTAGTACCAACATACAGTCTGGATTACAAGTTTTGTAGAAAAGTGTTTTTGCAGTACTATCAGCAGAATTTCAGAAAGTTTTTTTGTAGTTATTTTGGGATTTTGTAATATGTTTTCCTCTTGCAATGCTATTTTTTCCTTTACCTTAAAGAATCTTTCTTTAATTCAATATTTATTATTAGTTTTGTGGGAGGATATCATATGTGCTTAGACTAGTATTCATATAATGAGAAAACGGACTATTTGAAAGAGTACATTGAATGGAAAAAAAATTTTTCCTCATCCATTGGCGCAACTGTGCAGAACTGCACTGAGCTTAATTTAAACAGCAAAAAAAATTACTATTCTTGCAGTGTGTCCTGTTTGCATTTGATCTTGATTTAAAGGATAAATTAGTTGTAACAAGCCAAAGAAAACAGTGGTAAACATGGCAGTATGAAAGAAATTTTTTTTATCTCCTCAGTGGTAATGTGAATGTGAAATTCAAATGAATCTGTGAACAATGTAAATTTTTACATCAAAGTGTAATGTTTACTTACATAATAGATACGAAGTACTGGGTAAGATTTTTTGTTTCATTAATGAATAGTGTACACATACAAAAAAATGCAGGGAAAGCTATTTCCCAGCTAGGGAACAAACTGGATTAACTTCTTGATGAATAAATGAGCTTTTTTTACCCTAAAGGTTTGAATTAATGGTTTGTATAAAATAAGCTCACTCAGGCTCTAGTTATTGGCTTTGTCCTATTGCTGCTTGCTTAAATTACACCTAAAATTATGTTATTTTAGTGGTGTTAAGTGCCTTCTCTGATTCTTTTAAATGGAAAATTGAAAATATTCTTAACTGTAAAATATATTTCAAATGAAAGTGCAACAGCATGGAGATGTAGGTTAGCACATCTCATTTAGAAGGTTTCAGTTTGATAATGGTTTAAAACTCTATTAGAAGTGCAAGATTTATTGTGAGAATTAAGCTGCAGGGTTTTATTTTTGATACATTAAAATAAAAAATTCATTCAATTAAAAAGCCATATTAATCCTTTAACATCATAATAGCAGAGAAATTTTCCACGTTTACA
The DNA here is from genome assembly GCF_000690835.1 of Fulmarus glacialis. Taxonomy (NCBI): domain Eukaryota; kingdom Metazoa; phylum Chordata; class Aves; order Procellariiformes; family Procellariidae; genus Fulmarus; species Fulmarus glacialis. The sequence goes on from NW_009235142.1 coordinate 36,198, forward strand.
TAACCGTGAAACGCATAAAAATAAGCCCTTCATTTATATTTTTTTATTACTTTTTTTTTGGTCTTTGATAATGCAGATACAAGGAAATGGCTGGGGAACAGAGGTTTAACAGAATCAGCTGCAATAAAGATTATAAAACAAATCTTAAGAGTTTTAATCAAGCCAAGTTCAGATGAAGCCAGTGGCAGATTTGGTTCAGTAACACCAGCAAAATGAGGGATTAATCCTAAAAATATGTATTTTAGTCATCATATCTGTTATTTGAAGTTGTCCCACTAAAATAACGTAACGACATTGGGTCTATCCATTTGTGTATTTAGACAGATGAGGTCTAACAGTCAATGGCAGTAAAACTGGCTAAAATCACATAGTTTGTTTAAAAAAAGAAGGAAAACATAGTAATAAGTGGAATGAACGTGGTAGTTTTGGGTAACAGTCGACTCCAGGGGGAAGTAATAACAGGTGAAATGCTGGTTCGTGCAAAATGTCATCTTTGGTTCCGGCGGTTTTATCCAGGGCACTTTTCCTGCCCTGAGCTAAACACCTTCACTTCTACGTCTGGCTGGCTGTAGAATTGACTAGTGTAAAAGCTGTATGAGGAGGAGGAACCCCATTGTTTGTACTTCAGAGGCAGAGGTCGGGGTGGTGACAGAGTCGCAGGGGTCTGTGCTGTGATCTGTCTGTATGCTTCAGCTTTTCTGGAGTTTGCCTTACGATGGATCCGTAGCAGATCCAGGATGTGTCTGAAGCCTTCAGGCCTTAGTGCTTTTAAATATTTCCTAATTACAGCAACATTGTTTTTTCACCTTTCCCTTGTTTCTTCCTGTAAAAAACCTGTAATGCTCTTGTAACCCTTGTTTAAAGGTGAAATCTGTGCTGAAATAATCCATCACTGTGAATTCACTGTAGAAGGGGGCAGAGCTGTAGCAAATACTCATGTGCAAACCACTGGGCTGTTACAGGGTCTGGTTTTTGCCCCACCATCTTCCAGACTGTGGCATTCAACACTGCTGGAAAATTATTTTTCTGTTTTGATGTTGATATCATGTTGAATGCTTTCAATTTCTCTATGTATATAAAATTTTAACATGTAATTCCAACCTTAATACCTTTAAATATGTACACACTTTCTTTCCTTCTTGCCTTTCCCCTCCAACTAACCAAACCCAAAAGGTACTATTTATCTGGTGTCTTCTCAATCCCATCGCAGTGTTTCGCTTCAACAGTTGCCTGCCCCACTCCTTCACCCTCGTCTCCCCTCAACTCCAAGCTCAGAGAAGCGCCTGCCCCGTCCTCTCTCTGGGTCAATCTGCCACCTAATGGAGGACTGATATTATTGTTAATATTTGTAGGCAGAAGGCAGCGCATCCAGACTGCTCTGTGCCCTACTCATTGACAATGGAAGAAACCCTGCAGAATTTACCTGCGTTGTGGTGGTGAGCTCCCTGCGTGAGCTCTTGAGGGCAGACACCAAGTCTCCTTTGCTTTGTCAAGTGCCAACCGAATAAGTCAGCTCTTAACGATGGTGACAGGCAGTTCACAGCGCGGTGTTGCACAGACGCAGTGCTCGTCCTGTCAGGCCTAGTGCTGTTGTATGCTCCCACTTAAAGCTTCCACAATGTCCACAAGAGCCTATATATTCAGGGAGCTGGAAGCTCTGCAATTTAATATTAAAAAAAAAAAAAAAGAAGAAAAAAGAGAAAAAAAATTAAAAAAAGAAAAGCAAAGGCAGCAGGAAAAAAAGGAAACTTGAATGCCAACCTTCCCTGCTTTACTTTATCTGTAGCGTTGAGGTGGCCAGCTGCAGCAGGCAGGTTTTATGAAGGTGACGAAGCTAGTTAGCACTTTACGTGGTGTTATGAATTATTTGAGAGTGAGGGGGGAACTAGAGGTGCTCATACAGAGAAGTGATAAAGTCAGAAAATCTTAGAATCGGCAGGTTCTTTCTGACCGTTGTTAGGGCAGTAGTTATCCCTGCACGTACGATCCTCAGTAGCATACCTGAGCATGGTGACCTGGTTATGAAATGTAGCACAACACTGGTGATATCTGCAAACAGATTTTAAGGAGTTGGTTTGTTTGCTGAAGTCTCACATCATTCTGTTGGGAACAGTGGCAGCATGAATTAGTGTTGTTTAAAGCAGGGACAGACCTGATTTGCACAGCTACAATCATCGTGAACATTATCGGTGCTTTCAGAGAGGAAGGCAGGGATATTTCTAAAACATAGAAGTGTTTGTATTTGAGCTCTCGGTTCATTTCAGTTTTTAATGGTGGGCAGAGATTCCAAGCTAAGAGATGTAATTGTAACTCCTTCAACAGAATTAATTAAAATTAAACCAGCAAACATGCTAAATTTTGCCTGTTAAATAGATGTTACACATAGGTGGCCAGTCCCCAACCCCCATCTCCAAAAAATCTACCCAAGGCAGCTAGCTGGAGTTTGTACAGTTTGTTCCCTCAGCACTGTTTACCCTCCTTTGTTCGTGTACTTGTTAGGGTTTTATATCTGACAGAATGCCTTAGTCCTCAGTTTCTGGCACTGTCCCTATTCTGAGTGACCTCCTCCCTAGCATAACTATTCTGGCATTTCATGCTAATATTAGTGGTTTCTGCTCTACTTCCCAAAGGGAGGAGTTTCCCTGTCTTTGAATCAAATTCTGCTCTTTTACACAGTATGCTTTTTGCAAGAGTATCTCCAGGATTGCAGGAATACTTCTGGACAGATAGTGCTTTTGGGGTTAGCTGTAGGGATGCAAAGAAGGTAATTAACCAGAGTAATACAGAATGTATTACTTTCTCCTAAGCGAGCTCTCTGAAGCCCCTGCTCCGAATTCTGGTGGGTTAAAAAAAAAAACAAAAATAAGAAAAAAAAGGGAAAAAATCCCTTTCATCATATCTCCTGGGTAAAGAAATTAACATTTCAGGGAGCATTTCAGCTGAACATCCTTTTACGTATTTACAAGGAACTAACTGTAGTCATTGAATTGGTAGTCTTCACCCAGGATGATGGTGCATTTTCCTTCTGCCCACTCCGCAGTTTTCCTTCTGGTTCTGTTTGCACAGTATGGTATGGCTGTCATAGCAGTCTGATGATTCATAGATCATGAGCATGGTTTTGCTCTATTGTGAAACGTTTCAGAGGGAAAGAGATGGGCTACTAAAAAACCTTTGTCTTGTTGAAGTTCAGTCTGAATTAGATCTTCTGAAAGTGGACTTAATGAGCGACTAGATCATTTGCATGCTTCTAAAAATGTCAAAGCATAGCCTGAAGAGCTATCCTAACGATACCATCATGTGGGTACCTGTTTTTAACATCTAGGTGCTGTAAAAATGTGTTTTCTTCATTTGTTTTCTCTCACTCACTCTGAATGATTTCTAACTCACTGAGAAATTTAATAATCAAGCTGAATTCTTTACTCTCCTTGATTACTATAGTGATTCGCTTCAAGCCAAACTATATTTCTCTAAACCTATGCAAGTTATGTTTTTACTCCCTCCTGTGTAAACCCAAAGCCTTCAGCAGATTTGCAAAGTTGCACTCAATTGAAGCACTTCAACGGAGTCTTTGAAAGACAGCAAAGTATGCATACATGCATAAGAGATGAAGCATATTTGTTCAGGCTGTAATGACTCTAAAGGACTACTGAAATAAATGGTACTGAACCATTATTTTTATGCTCCATTCCATCTTCTGTTGTATGGGAGGAGGTAAAAAAGGTGAAAAAGGCTGAATCCAGTCAAGAATTTAGGACACCAGAAAGCATCCAAGCAAGATTGAGATGTCTGAGTTTAAATTTGCAATCCAAAAATGCTGTGCAGCTGCTGATTTAACTCTGGAGGCATCTAAACTTGCCAGGCTTACTAGGCTTACCTCCCTGTTTGAGGGCTATCCACAGCTTTGCTCTGCCATGTATGTAATCGCCCCAGCCAAAGCAGCTTATAATTTAATTTGAGCAGGATCTAGAAAGTAAGTGCTCCTCTGTTTAAATCCTCAGAAGGGCCAAATCCAGTATAGGTCCTCAGGGAATATGTAAGACAACTGTAAAAGGACGGATCAGCCCTGCTCCAGTCTTTTAAAAATCAACTCTAAGTGGCTGCTCTAAAGAGAAGATTGGAGTCTGTGGGTCATGACTGAGCTTATGGGCTTACCTGCAGCCCTTAATTAGACATTTGATCTCCATGCTTAGTTGTTTTTTTTACCCTGCATTTTTGGGCACTCCTAGGACGTGGCACTTGTACTTCTAGAGCAGGCAGCTGAAATAAGACTTTGCTGGGTGGAATTTTTAAGGACGTATATCCTTGCCTTTTTAGCTGTATCCCAGTGCTCATAGTGATTTACCAATGAGCTGCAGTTAGCAGGTATAAAATTTTATACTGTTCAGGGAAGAACAACAGTAAAGATTCACAAAAGGAAAAGGGAGAAATATTTGGAGAGAAGAAAATTCAAAAAAGAAAAAACCAGAAACAAGTAGTAAAGATTCACAAAAGGAAAAGGGAAAAATATTTGGAGAGAAGAAAATTCAAAAAAGAAAAAACCAGAAACAAGTAAACAAGACAAGATCCAGATTGACTATGCCTTATCAATGTGGAAAAGATCAAAGCTGACCTGGAACCCAGGGGTTTCCTCCTGTCTCCCATTCAATGGGCGAGTGGCTGCTGGAGGGAGGATGTCTTACAGAATTACCAGAACAGACATATCCTCATTTATACCCCTACCTTCCCTAATAAAACACTGCTAAAGGACTCATCTGGTGTTCACTGTGCTTTGGTAGACCCTGAGCATTCATGCCCTTGTAGGACCCTGCTTAGTCCTGGCTGGGCCAGAGGAGTTAACCTCGTGCACGGCTGCATCAGCTGGGTGTGTGTCAGATGACCTGGTACAAGTGCAGTTCAGTAGCGATGCAAAATGGGTGGATAATGAAGCTGTTCTACATTGCTAGTTCAGCAGTTGATACTGAAGTTACCCTAGAAGTGACTCGATCTCATTGTGCTGGGGCTGTGCAGATGCGCAGTCAGTACTGATACTTGCATGAAAGAGCTTCTATTCTCATGGCAGATGTGTTGGCCATTGCCATGGAGGAGACAAGCAGACAAATATTTGGTTTATTTTTATAGGACCAAGTCTTAAGAACAGAAACAGGATTAGCACTGTTTTGTGAGCTACTTCACAATCATTTTCTTCTCTTGCTGTTGATTTATTATTGCAAGTAACATGATAAATTGGAAGAAAAAGTATGATGTATCATGTTAGGATGGAGAGCTTTTTTAGTCATCGTAACCATTAATAGGTATGATATAATATGTGTTGAAGATACATATTTTTAGTCAGCAGGTCTAGGTGCGATGGGTCTACCTGTGAGTTCTAGAGGAGCTGGTGGGGGAGATTTCTGGTTCACAGGTTTTCATTTTTAATACATTCCTTAAGACTGGAAGGAAGCTGGTGTTCTGCCCAGATTCAGAGTAGACAAGCAGATTGAGCAGGGTAAATATAGCCTGATATAAATCACAGTGAACATATGGAAAAAGCTGATTGGGGATTCAGTTGATAGGGAATTAAAGGCCATGAGTAAAATTAATTCTACTCAACATAGTTTTATGGAAAGTAGGGCTTGTAAAACAAATGATTGACAAAAACTTGATTTTAATCTTTTAATATTTGATAAAATTACAAATTTGATAAGATGATGCTGTCGATGTAATAGGCTTTGAAAAGCATTTGACTTATTGCCATGTGAAACCAACCGATTAATAAAAACATAAATTGAAATATATAATGAAACAGACCAGACTTTAATGAATAACAAACCAGCTAGCAGGTCTTAATATAGGATTGTCAGTAAAGGAGTGTCAAGGACTAAGTGGTTTTCCCATAGTGGAAAACAGAGGATGAGAGTAGAGAGACTGGAAATTGTGTCTGGGTGGTGGGAAGGAAGGAGACCAGTGTGAACGCTGAAGTAATGCCAAAAAAGAGTAATGCTCTGTGTAGGGGGAGTACAAGAGTGTGACCAGGCTGATGATTTTTTGCTGTATATAGAACTGCTAAAACGTTTAGAGTGCAGCATACAGCTTTGCTGTCTGCCTTTGTCAAAAAAGCTTAAAAATGGCTAAAGTACATATAACCATATAACACTAATAAGTACCCGCAGTATCTGAACTAATGTTGAGGAGTTCTTTGCTGAATTCAGGCGTTCTGTCTGCATAGTTTATTCTTGATCCAGTCTTCTTTACGTGGATGTCCCCATAGCACATACGATGTAGCCAAAGACAAAGCAATGGGCTTAAGCTTTGTGAACAGGAGGTCAGAGAAGACGATTTAGTATTCCCTGATAACTTTAAATAATGTAATTGAGTAGAAATGCATAATCAGTTGATGCATCAAAACTCTGTGGAACAATATTACATTTAGAAAATACTTTCTTTAACTTTGCCCTAGGCTGAATTTCAGTAAATACTCTCCCTTACACCTCTTACTTCCTATTAAAGAAATATTGCAGCTGCACTTACAAGGAAATCAAAGATGCTGTGTGCTTATGTTGAAGATAGCTAGAGGAAAAACATGTTCCCTCTGTCAACTGGACCCTTAATTGATTAAACTTTGAAATGTCCATTGAGAGCGTGTCTGTCTGTATTAATATCTCAATTAGAAATTAGTAATACTCAGTACTAGTATAGTATAGTAAAATATACCATACTGTGTGTGTTCTGCAATCATGTATACTGTTCAATTGTTAACACTCTCTCTGCAGATTTTGAGCCAACCGTAATTCTCCCAGACGATGCGTGGACATGATTCAGGGAGTAGCACAGTGCATAGGTAGTATGGAGACTGCCTTCAGAGGGAAAGGATGTAAGCCATGATGTGTCAGTCTCTTCTCCCAATTAGCAAGTGATAGGACGAGAGGAAATGGCCTCAAGTTGCGCCAAGGGAGGTTTAGACTGGACATCAGGAAAAATTTCTTTACTGAAAGAGTGGTCAGGCCTTGGAACAGGCTGCCCAGGGAAGTGGTTGAGTCACCATCCCTGGAGGTATTTAAAAGACGTGTAGACATGGCACTTAGGGACATGGTTAGTGGTGGACTTGGCAGTGTTAGGTTTATGGTTGGACTTGATGATCTTAGAGGTCTTTTCCAACCTAAATGATTCATTTGCTCTTAAACTCTTAAAATCAAGGAGAAGGTCGCTGTCCCATTTCATTTATAGTGTGAAAAGGAATCTTGGATTCTGCCTCCCAAATGATCCCTTCCGTATGCATACTGTTTTTCCTAGCTCCTTCAGTGTTTTCAAAGTATCTGTTTTTGTTGTTTATGACCAAAAGTGTCCAGACATGAGTCACAGTGAAGAGATCACTGGCACCAAACTGTGTTTTGTGATCCTGCCAGATATTCTACAATAGGCTCACTGGTGCTTTCATTCTTCCAGTCGTGTCCTTCTGTAGCTCATCTCTAAAAAGTAGTAATATCTTTTTTTTAAAAAAGTGGGGGAAAAAAAAAAGTGGATGTCTCTCACTTGATCCTGGTTCTTTCGTCATACATAAAAGCCCTCCCTTTGAAATCTGATATTATGCTTTGTGATAAAATAATATTATACTTTGCTTATGCAGTCATATTTACCTTGACTCCTGTTTGCTACACCATAGCTTCAACCTTTAGTCCATGTTTTTACTCACAATCGGCATCTCAGCAAGAAGCACAGAAGACAACAAGTGTTGTTTTGTTATGTACATAAGAGGTATGTAGGTGTAGAGAATCTTATTTTGTACAAATCAGTGAATGTACTCCTGAATCAGCTGTCAAAATATATGTGTTTTCCTATGAAAAGGGTAGGACAAAATGTCTGAGTTACGAGAGATCTTAAATAAATTATCTGGAGGAAAAGGCAATCTGCTGTATAAATATTTCAAGTTTTGAAATTGAAGCCTTTACATTGATCTGCGCTTAGAGGCCTGGCCTTATTTTGTAGCAGATAAGTATTATGTCAAAGCAATGTTTAGTTCTACTCAGCAGCTGTTATATTCATACTAAATTATGTCAGATTTAATCCTGAATATATTCAACAAGAGCACCCAGTTGTGCTGACAAACCTAACATCATTTTCAGTTAAATATGTTCTATCACAAACCATTTGGGCACTTGCCTCTCTGAAGAATGACAAAGTCAGTGTGAAGCTCAGCTTTATAATTCCCGCGGCTTGTTGAATTCCCATATTATATCCAAACATCCCAGCAGTAGACTCAATAGGTATCCTACTGGAACGTTGCAGTAGCAGAGGTAGACAATGTGAGGCATTTTCTCAAGGGTATTACTTTCACAATCATTTTAATTGCACATACCTGATTCACCATTGCTTGCGTATTCATTTGTACTTGTTCAAAGGGAATGCAATTTAATTTTAAAATACTCTCAAATCACTGCAATACTCATTTTACACGATGAAAGAACAAGACAATAAAGTGGATAATCAAGTTCTCAGAGTTTCGTAAGGAGAAATGAAATTTTGCTTGGAGAAGAAACAAAGTCAAGGTTCACTTGTAGAATGCTTCAAAGATCATCCTGTAAATCCAGGGTCAAACACATTGTACAGAGGGGGCACCTTGTTAATTGCAGTGATGCTGTAATGAGGAGATGACATAAAGATCAGGAGAACAGTGTGGGAGAACCTAGTTTAACTGGAGAAGAGCAGACAGCTGTAGTCGATGGAACAAAATCAGCTCTTCTGGAGAGCACTTCATCGCAGGAAACATGCTGGAGTGCTCTCAGGCTCTCTCAAGAGAAGCCTTTCTCCTTCCCCTTACTCACTGCAGCGGGAGCATAGGAAACTATATGTGCCAAAAAGTGGGATGGAAGAAACAGTTCTGCCCTTCCCCAGCTAAACCCCCAGCGCTTTAGGGTGATCATTTAAAATGTAGGAAAATTCAGTTTATTTTTCTAGGAAAGTTTGAGTACTTGTCATGCTTCCCTGCTGTATGCCTTAACCACTTTCTGGGCATTTTGGAGTTAGGCTTGCCACCTTGTCTGCTTCTGCAGCTCCAGTTTGTATAAATAAATACGCAAAGGCTAGAACTCAGGTATTCCCTCTTCTGATGAGTTTTGTAATCTTTCTAATACGCCGTGACAAACACTTAATTGTTCCGTTATGCTGTCCAGTACTGTAGATAGTTTTGAATGTGAATAAGCAATTTGCCCTCTCACGTGGTGCCCCAGTCAGCAGTTCCCAAGAACTCCAAGGAGCAGTACGTCTCTAGGAGTTCAATCTGCTGGGATATTTTGATTTTGAAACAAACATTTGTGTTACAGATAGTGACAGTAAAAATCAGGGAGTTTGATGTGCTAGGTTAGGATGAGAGGTTGAGCTCTACACCTCAGTTCTGGTTTCCGATTCCAGTCTCTGCTCGGAAGACTATACAAAGAGAAAGACCATTTACAGCAGCAATTAAGAGACATCATTTCTTCTGTAACCTGAAGATTGAGGGAAATTCTTAGCATACTTCAGGAAGCCGAATATCTCTTTATTTAACATTTGTAAGGCAGCTGCTTCTTTGCAGCTTTAACTCCTTGTGGACTTGATAGCATTGTGTTTCACATCTGTAGGCATAGCTGAGGAAGTGCTCTCTTCAAGCTAAATTAATGCCGATCACGGTGAACTTTCTGATCGATCTGGCATCTGGGAAGTACTTTCTCAGCTGATGTCCATTTACTGAGAATGCACCATTTGGATTTCTAAGGCTGTATTCATATAGCTCTTTGTAGGTCACCGGTGATGATGATGGCGTTTGCAGGCAGCTAGTTTTCACTCCTTCAACATTCTTCTAAGTTAGAGCTTGGTCCTGAATGCAGTAAAAATAAGGAGTAAGCCAGAATCATTCTGCCGTGGTTAATATGATCTCTCATGCTTGATTGAGGGGGAAAACCCAGTACATTTCAAAGAACAGATTTCTCTTAGGTTTCATTTCTGCCACCTCTTCACACAGAAAGGAGGAGAAGTGAGTCTGATAGTGCGCTGCCAGTTAATTAGACTTGGGGTGTTCAGGCTAGAAATGGCAAAGTATTTTGATGTTACATATTTTGGGTGGTATCAGAAGTCCTGGAATAGGAGCCTAGGTTCGTATATAGTACATAAGGAACTGTTGTTACAGTACATAAGGAACTGAGGTGTAGCACCTCAGCGTGGCAATCCATGAAGTCTTCTGCATTCAGTCTACAGCTGTCTATGAGAGAGAGTTCCAAAGCAGGGAGAAGCTAAGACACCTAACTCAAAGCTGTAGGAAGATCCCACAGTTTACTTAGCAAATTTGTGGCCAGACATGTTTTCTTTGGGGTAGATGCCTAAAATAACTATTTCCAGAATTGTGCAGGATGTTTGAAAGAGGGACTAGGTTGCCATTCAGAGCTTTAATCTCCTAAATCTACTTCAGAGGACTATTATCTTTAGTATATACTGGTTTTTAACTAGCTGGACTGATGCTTTATCCTTCTCAGGAAAAGCATTTGTATTTCCGTTCAAAAAGGTCATAGGAGTTGTTCACTAGCTTCCTTAGGAAAGTGTTACGATCTAGGTGTCCTAAGAACTTCTGGATCTTTGCTTGGATTTCATTAGAGCACATGGTGTAACTATTATCCCTGGATATAATATGTAGACTTCTGTTATTACATAATACTCTTAAGATGTGATCATTCAATTCTCCATAGTATCTGCATATTGTTATTCTCTTATTTTTATTTACTAGGTTTCTTGTCTATATTTACATAACTATTCCAAGCTACCTAGTCTGATGAAGTTGAACTTCATTCCTCAGTGTGATTTACTCAATACAGCCTAAAATCATGATGAAGAAGAAGAGCATATCTGCAAGCAAAGCTTCCTTGGTCCTCTTTCTGTGCCAAATGATTTCTGCATTGGATGTACCTCTTGACTGTAAGTATTAACCTGCTAAATAAGTGCAGAATAGTGGAAGATTAGTTAAATAATTTCTGTATAGGAAGATGAAGGTAACTCCAACATGGAGCTAAACATGGAGTGTGTTTGCTCACTTCAGTCAGGACATTGTGTTTATGAATATTTACACTAATTTACTGAAGATTTTAAAAAACTGTGCAGATTAAAATGACTTACATTGTTCACTTGAGAAAGGTTAACATAGGATTCTCACGAATACTCATACTTCGGTGTGCCTTTATTGAACATTTTATTTGATGAAAATGAAGAAGGGCAGAGAAGCCCAGTTAAATGCTAATTATTTGTGAAATTAAGATCGTATTGACAATTTGTTGAAAACCCCAGGACAATTCCTAGTTGCTGTAAACAATTACCCTTGTCTTCATATAAAAGGTTTCCAGGAGCTGATATGAGATGTAGTAAAAGATTCAAATACCTAAAACTCAGACACTGGGATTTTTCAGTACTCTTCTGATGCAGAAGAGTAAGTCTGGCTCTTAGATTTCCGAAGGAGTGCCTGAAACCAGTTAAATACCTAACTTTAAGTTAAAAGCATGTGTACTGAGCAGGGAACTCTAGCATTAATCAGTGAGGAAACATCTAGAAGAGGGGAAATCCCAAGATCTGAAATTCTTGTCTAATATAAGACTCTGTTAGTGGGGAACCTTGAAGGTAGCTCTCCATGCTGAAAAGGAAGCAATGGTAGCTGCTGTGTTTTGTAGCCCTAATAGCTAATTTTATGAATTTATTCATGCTTCAGGTTGTTATTTTCTTCTTAAGATAAGCATGACCACATTTTCAGAATTCAGTGAACCATCTTGCACTCACATATTCATTTGTTAAACTAATTACCAGAGAAGAGAACATTGGGGCTTAAATTGATGGATTAATACATTAGTAAATTTGCCTATGCTTCTAATCCGCATGGCTTTCCTTACCCCCATGTTTTTGATACCTTCCTACCTTCCATAAATGCATGTTTTTCTTTAATAATCATTGACATGAATTGCAACTGCTTTGATGTTTTTATCCCCATGCATATTTACAAGCCTCTCAATCCAATGACCTGTATTTCTGTAACAAGATCAATATATCTGAATCACATCAGATTTCTTGTGCTGTGAATGCCTTTAGAGCAAAAAACCGTGGCTTAAAGAGGGCTTTAAAAGTTTGATGAATGAATGTCTTATTTTCTAAACTTAATTTTTCTCCCTAAATATTTTTGCGGGCTAGAAATAGTGTTTTCTCCCTAAATATTTTTGCAGGCTAGAAATAGTGTTTTAAACCCATCCTGTAGTTTAGAAACTAATGTAAATTGTGCACCACTCTAATATCTTTTGTATAGAGCAACAGTTCAGGTTAAATTAACTAGAAATGCATCAATAGACAAAAATTAGTAGCCCTTTTAGATGTATCACATTAACTCTGTATTAACTTGTTCCCTACTACATAATGTTTAATAACTTTGTTAGGTCTGATAAAGTCACATACTTGGATTTTTATCCAAAAATCATATTAACCAAAATTACATCTGTAATGATGTTATTGCTTTCATAAATAATGGTTAGAATGGGCTTTGGGAGAGCACCACAAGGGAAGGACTTAGATTTTCTGTAGGTCTTCCCTACATACCCACCACATACCCTGGTGGTGAGAACATACTTGATTAGTTGAACCTTTAAGTTTCATCCAGGTTAGCAGTTCCTATGCTCGTCAGGGCGTCAGGGTCTCAAGTACGGGCACAACTGACAATGTAGCTGACCAAAAGCAGTGACTTACTCTAAAAACATTCTTGATGAGGAGACATGTATGCAAAATATTTGAAGGAAGCAATAAAGATGTGACAACTAAGATGATTTTTTTGTTTAGTTATTTTTCAAACCAAAAGGGATTGCAAGTCTGTTGAGTAGAATTAGGTGCTTTCGTCTTTATTAGAGTAACTTTAGCCTGAAGCATTCTCTTAGCTCTTCCATATGATCATATGGGTGGATTGATTTTGACTGCAGCATGAGGGCAATGCACTGCATTAATTCTGATTTACTGTCTCCTCAGTATCAGTGTTTTGTGTCCTTGCAAGGCCAAAATCACATACCATGGTTGCCCTTAAAAAGTCAACACTTCAGAAAAGTTTCTCATACCATGAGCTTTGAGATAAGTGTAGTAATATCTGACACAAGGGAAATTGTGGCTGGAATTCCAGGCATCAGCTGCATGGGTTACAGTGCTAAATGTTTTAAATGTTTTCTTTTTAATGGTGACCAATGTACGTGTCAGAGATACTTATCTTCCCTCTCAAAATGCTAATTTTCTTTTAACTAACAAATGTTTCTCTTTAATCTCCATTTGTCTATTCAACTGCTGATTCTGATGGGGGAATAAAAGCAAAACTTCTAGAAGAATGTAAGTTCCTGTCCACAAAAACTAGGCTGTGTGCTGCTGAAAATTAATACTGATTGTGTTGTGAACTGAATTTGCAGTCCAAAAATATGTGATTCTGACATCTTGTTGATAATTTGGTTTGCTGTAGCTAGATGTTTTGTGCATGCAGTGTTCAGAAAATACTACTGTACGTAGATCAGTGTTCTGATATTTTGAACAAATTAATTGTGTGATTTTTGATTGTGTGCCATCTGAACATTAAAATCCTTACTCAATATAAGCATGAGCAATGTTTTACTACTACTTTCAGGAGTAAATATATTTGATAAGAAATAAATTCATTGGAATATATGTACTTATATATTATTTTACATGTCCGAATTGCAGATACTTTTATATCCTTAAAAAACAGTGGATACAGTTATTTAAGTAGAGCTAATCTTTTATGGGATCTCCTAACTCAGCTCTAGTGTCATGGTTAATTTAATAAGTTTTAAGTGCAGTGCATAGCACAGGAGTGGAGACTTCAGGTCTTCAGTGTGCATCAGATGGAATATCCTGTGTGTTGGGCAGTGTTCATATCATGTCCCTTTTCAGAGTGTGCTTGCTTTTCCCAAGTAAGCATCTGATGTGTACTGACCCCGAGAACTGCTTCTGAGAGGGAAAAGGACTGTCTTCAAAGTGCCTCTCTAAAGAAAGACACAAAAAGTCATTATCCTGTAAAAATGTCGCCTTCCTCTTTTAAGCACTCCTCTCTGCAGTGAGGAAGAGGAGCAAAACCCAGCTCTGCATGGCCTGTTCTGTTCTGCTTAGCTGCTATATCTCATTATGATTTCGTGATCTGATTTTTTTTCCTGGCTATTTTTTGTGGGTAGGGCTTTACAGTTGGCTATCTCTTTCTGTGCAAGAGTACTTAATGTATAATGGTAGGGAAGACTTAAAATAAAAATCCAAGTTTTACAATTTTAACTGGCTAGAGTGAGGCATGAGAACACAGCTAACTCTAATGATTGAAATATTTTGCTAAAGTGGCTAGAAATGACCCCAAAGTACTAGCAAAGTGTATTGCTGGACAAACAATTTACGACATTTAGACAGGGATGTTCACAGACATGTTATTAAACTGGTTCCTTTAGGTGGCCCTAAACTATAAACAGATGAACTATGTTGAAGAAGACACCTTTCTCACTATCTTAATATCATAAACAGGATTTTTTGAATGCAAAAATGGGCATAGATAATGGTAACAGATTATAAACTACTTTAAATAGGTAGGCACCAACTACTTAAATTCTGTTTTGTGCTGCTCATTCTAGAGTACTTGATAAATGATAAATGTTAAATGTCTGTTTCTCCTGGGGCAATTCACAAGATTGACTATATTTTTGTTGGGTTTTTTAAGGATAATTAGTACTAGACTTTTCCTACATGTTTCCTCTATTTGGAAACTAGTTACTATTTTTGTCATTTTTTACAGTCTTTTACTTCTAACACATTTTTTACTCCTGAAAAGTAGCTCCTAAAAGCATGCTTTGTAGATTAATTCAATATGTTGAGCACATCAATGTGTGAAAACACATAGAGAATTTGGAAATACATAAAATGTTTAGAAATACAAAGTGTCCTTCGGTTTTGTGAAAATCTGTTGAAATCTGATGTATAGATATGATATCCATGAAACTTTTTGGTCAAGACCTTCATCTGCTGTAAATCGGCATAGCTCAGTTGGAAGTTAGTGTAGCTACACTAATTTACAAGAGTAAGAGGGTTTCAGCCTGCTAATACAAAGGATACTTTAATCCCACTCTTCTGTCGATGATTTGGTTGCTAATTGCAGTTCTGCTTTCTCTGCTTACAAAACTGTCTCACTATACTTTGAAAATATTGTTAAATTCCTCTCTGTTTCTTATATTCCATAATGAAGTGTCGCAACCTCCTACGATAACTCAGCAATCTCCAAAAGATTACATTGTTGACCCCCGAGAGAATATTGTAATACAGTGTGAAGCAAAAGGAAAGCCACCTCCTAGGTTAGTAGCATTTTGTTTTGCTTTTGTTGACCTAACAACATAGGAAAACTAGGAGAAAATAACGTTAACTTTTGTAAACTAACAAGTATATGCATATGTGTGTGCTTGCACAGGCAGAAACATGCACGCACTCCTACCTTTGTAATTTAAATAGCTACCAGATAGTGGCATAAATTTGACTCGTCTCATCCTTGACGTTTAAACTTTTCTATAGTCAACAAGTAACTGTAGGGTTTTTTTTCCTCCTTAAAGTTCTAGCAATAGAATAATACTCAATTATTACAGGAGCAGATAGTTAAATGCCCATGGAAAGCACTAAGAGGCACACCACACTATGAACTGGATCACATTCCAGATTTAGGCATCGTGTCTAAGAAGAATGGGTATTGAATAAATTCAAAATAACACTAATAAATTCAAATTTAATCTTTTGTAAATCATTCCGTTTTATGAGGCTCCTCTTGAAATACATAAGCATTTTGTCAGGAGTTATGTAATGTGTATCAGTTTTAAAGATCAGTAGCCTTGATTTACAAAGTGTATTTAATAGCCCTAAGTTTTGGATTTGGCAGAAATGGTAACCCTGTGTATGGATCAGATTCCCGATCATCTTCCATTTTAAGGCCCTGTTTCAGTATCTTGAAATATTTGAAAACTACTCATTTCAAGATACTGAGTACCCACACTGGAAACAGCAGTAGTTGTGATGCATTCTGGCATTGCTAGTAACTGCTTCTGGTTTCAGAGACTATAAAGAGAAATGTGCATCTCTCTGTTCTCAGTAGTGTTATCTACAACTTACTTGCAAGGTCACTCTATAATTGCTCATTCAGACACACACAGAGCTCATTAAATGTACTTCCTCTGAATAACCAGGGTTTCTTCTACGTTATTCCTTCTGGTTGCCTTGGGATCATGGTCATTATCATCCTGGGCATCAGAATGGAGAAGATGGAGATTATCTGCGATACTGTCACCCCTTCTAGTGGGCTGTTAATGGTAGGACTGCCATAAAGCTGCTGTGTTTACCAGCATTTTAATTTAGCAGGCTCAATGCCATTCTCAAGGTTTGGGGTGTTGACCTGGAGGATCGGATGATTATTGTGGGCTTTGGGACAACTGTACTGCTTCTGCAGATGTTTCTCTTGAAGGCCTTTTTTGGGTTGGATTTATCTGAGAGACTAAGAGCACTGTCCGTGAGCCTGACATATCGGAGTCATGTGCCAGGTCTCTCTGCTGTACAGCCTCACCTTTCGCATCAAACCTTGTCTCACTTTGTTTCCCTGCTAACAGTGGAAGTGACAGGATTTAAATGCAGAATTTTCTAATGAGTTTTATAAGCTTGTGCTTAGGTTTGCTTTTTTTTAAAGATATTATGTCCAAATAATTTATTTCAATAATTGGTCTGGTCCATCAGTCTTGATGACCTGCAAATGCATATTGGAACTTGAGCTGCTTCAAAGCTCTGAAGTTGAAGATGAACTTTCTCAGCCCGGAGTGTGAATTTTTTGTTAAGACAGGGTAACTTCTTATTGGTGAGAGCAGCTGGCATTAAGGTTTGTGGATGTGCTGCTACCTATAGCTTGAGCAGCAAAGATTCTGACTTTCATGTATCTTAAAGTCAGTGTTTTGTACCACATTTGTCACCTGTCATTTGAAGCTACATCACAGTTCCCTGTATCCTTCAGTGTTATTGGTAGCAGAGGATTACAGGAACCCCACGTTCTGCAGCTTCACGCGCAAGGTCATAAGGAACAGGTTCACTGTTGGTTCACTGTGCACACTCATCCTCCCAAAAACACTGCAGTGTGGTGAAGTGCTGCTGGTCAGGTCCAAGTCTTCTGCTCTCCCCCATCACAAAGTGCAAATAGTGTGTCCAATCTTGCCCTCCTACTGCAGAAGGTCAGCGCACAATTTGAGTCACTTAAAATTTGAGCTTCTCTACTACCGTTTATGTTTATACTTTTAGGAAGCATTCTAAACAGTAAGTATGTGTAGTGTTTGTGTTTAAGATTATGAATCTGAAATGTAACAAGTGGGAAAACTGTGGTTCACAACATTTGAACCTGTGAGTGCTCAGCACTTCACAGGTGTCGGTCTAGCTCTCTGTAATTATACTTTTGGCCATTAACAAAGCATAAGTAAGAAATTGGTGTTTACAGTAGTATAAGTCGCAGACTGTGAATCTCTGCTTTTTTACTTTTTTTTGTAAGTTCTAATAGTCTTCATTTTTAGTGACTACTTTTCAAAACATCTTTTGCTTTGAGTAACAGCAGTGTGAATTTACTGGATTAATTATGGGCTATCAGACTGCAAAATTTCATTTAAAGAATCGTGGTTGTTTGCATTAGAGTAGTGAAAAGAAATCAAACTCACCACACAGTCTTTAATTCACTTGCATAACTTTAAAATGGCCAAAGCAATTAAAAGAAATGGTCTCCTGCTGGGACCTGAGATGACACATTTCAGCCCAGAGCAAGTTTTTGAAGGCAGGTTTATAAACCCTTTCAACAATAGGTTTTATAATGGAAATGCTAATGCAGCTTTAGCAATATCAGTTCTCACAGATGTTACTGTATCATCTTCAGTAGAAAGAAAATCAGTTCTTTTCCATATACAATTAACTTCAGAATATTTTAATGTAATTTTTTTTTAAATATTGACTTTGAAATGGCTCCTGTTAACAAGTTCAGCCAAGCCTTTTATCTTAAAGTAATTGCCAGATTTCTTATATTAAAAAGTACTCTATTACTTTATTAGTTAATTTAGTTTGGGAAGAAGTCTTACTTATCTGCTAAAGAAAAAATACCATGTATTATTGAAAATTACTTTTTTCTTCTTTTCTCCATACAATCTACAAAAGGCAACTGAATAAGAAACTTTTCTTTTTGTTCTTATTATTTTAGCTTCTCCTGGACACGCAATGGAACTCATTTTGATATAGATAAAGATGCACAGATAACAATGAAACCAAATTCAGGGACCCTTGTCATAAATATTATGAATGGTGGGAAGGCAGAAGCATACGAAGGAGTATACCAATGTACAGCAAGGAATGAACGAGGAGCAGCCATTTCCAACAATATTGTTATAAGGCCTTCTAGTAAGTGAAGCTCTTAATGCTCATAAAATGTGAAACACTTTGGTTTGTTTATTTTCTTATGAATGTTTCGCTTTTGTTTTTCCTGTCTTAAAAATTTAGTCATTATTGTGATCATGTTAGAAGGTATTGTATAGTTTCTGATATTCAGATTTAATAATGTATTGCATGTTCTCTCCAACGTTCCTTAGAAAATTTAATAACCAAAATGCTTTCCTGATTTTTTTGGTACGTCTGGATGACCTATCATGTTTAAAATTGGGTTGTATATATGACGCTACATTTAGAATAAAATGTTTAAATCCTTAATGCACATCATTGATGAGGACAATTTTTATTCTCTTTCTGATGCATGTATTCCATAGTTTTTATAATAGCTTTAATACAGAAAAGATTGGGACCAAAAAGAAGATAAAGCTAAAGAATTTTGATTAATGGTAGACTGTTTCTACAGCTTTTTAGGTGATTTTTATCTCAGATCAGTTTTTCAAGCTTCTCAGCTTAAAATGTGCTGTTCTCACATGGTTTAATAAAACTGTGTGTGTATAATACTGTTTCAGGAAGGTCTACCTTTTTTCCTAATTTAGTGAATCACTTTTTTTTTTTGTAGTTAAAACTTTCCAAGATACTGTTATAGAATGTTTGGTGAGCAGCCAAAATAATTTGAATCAGTTGATTACACTTTCAGCAAATCATTGCTGTAAAAAATGATTTAAAGAAAACCTATTTTTCTCCCAAGAAAACATAAAAAAGAACAAAAATTAAATCTTTAGTAAATATGATAGGGCTTAACATTCTAAAGCATGTAGTTCTGTTTTTCTGGAATATTATGTGCATTTCTTCCTTAAATTCTGGAATTTTTGTCAATCCATAGTTTGTATGTGTGTTAAAATTACTTTCTATAGGATCCCCTTTGTGGACGAAAGAAAAACTAGAACCAAATCAGGTTCGAGAAGGTGATTCACTAGTATTACACTGCAGACCTCCTGTTGGCTTACCACCACCTATAATATTTTGGATGGATAATGGTGAGTTTGTTTTTTATGCAGAATTAGTTTTACTTTTTACATAGTTGGTCATTGCTTACCAAGACCACAGATGTTGGAGTTTACCTCTAAGTTAAAATTCAGAGAATTTCCATTTCCGTAGAAACGAAGAAAAAGCAGACATGCAGCCCAAAAGCATGAAGCCAAAAGCAGCTGGAGATCTTAATGTGAGTTGTAGACTAACACACTGGGGAAGAGTGGGAAGACAAGGGAGCTTGAGAGGAAACTTAGAAAGGTCTATATATTTACAAACCCACAGACAGCGTAATCGAACAAATCTGGAGTCTGCAGATCATAATAATGGAGTATGTATTATAACTGAGATAAATGTGTTCTTGTTTTCCCGTAGCTTTCCAAAGGCTGCCTCAAAGTGAAAGAGTTTCCCAAGGTCTAAATGGAGACCTTTATTTTTCTAATGTACAACCAGAAGATACCCGGGAGGACTATATCTGCTATGCAAGATTTAATCATACACAAACTATACAGCAGAAACAACCCATTTCTGTAAAAGTCTTTTCAAGTAGGTATTGCATTACCTAATTACATACTTACATAGTATTTATCCAGAATTCTCAAGTTATTTGCCAAAGTTAAGTAGTGTTATGCTAGGGAATTTTGTCATTTTAATTCTGAATAAGAAATTACGTTACTGTATAAACTTAAAATGTAATCTCCAGTGTTTCTGACATATAATTCATTTTAAAAGCTGTCATTTTTTCCATTTATCAGGCTTTGTCTTCTGAAAAAATGTTTTGTAAGATTTGAAATACTGAAAAAATACAGAGTAAAAAATAATAGTTCTCAAATGGTTTTCATGTCCAAGAATATCAAGTTATTATGATTATTGTAACTATTGAAACAAATTAATCAATCATTTGATTAACTCACCGCGGCCATATCATCACCTTTTGATTCCCAGTACTTTGATTTATCCCTCTTGTATGCATTCTTCATGATATTCTGTTTATTTCAGTGGATTCATTGAATGACACTATAGCTGCTAATTTGAGTGACACTGATATTTATGGTGGTGAGTTACACTGGTCCCCACTGATACTCCCTGTTTCACAGTAGCATTTAGTTAACTAACTTCACCTCCGTGGCTACTTAACCTTTTGCTCCCTTTTCAGTTTCTAATAAAGGTTTCTATTAGTGCTGGTGATAATACATGCTTTAGAAAGGGACTGCACAGTGTTATCCTCTCAAATATTTAATGTTTCAATGTTATTGTAACATATGGCTCATAAAAAATACAAACTCCTATAATAAATGAGTCCTTTCACACTGGAGCAGATTTTAAAAATTGTCTATTTGATTGCTTCTATACTGTGTTGCTTTTTTACATTTTTCCTCTAATTTAACTATTAGTTTGATATGTTCATTATCACTAGGACTACTCAATATCACATGCTGCATAAAAAATAACAACAATTAAGCATTTAACAGATGCACTTCACATTTAATAATTTACTGAATGTACCATTCATTTTTAACATATTTCATGAATGTAAAGTCTAAACATTTTAATACTATCCGTATAAATAACTTTGTAGGGGAAAGATGAGTTTTGTTTGTCTGGTGTTTAAGCTGATCTTTACATTAATCTATGTTGAATGGTCTTTTGTATATTGTGAATTAAATCCTCCCGAACAGGCATATGGATGTTTAGCGAGGCTGACTTTGGAGCAACATTGAGACCGTAACACTTGAGATTCTAGACTCTCCACTTGATAGCGTGTGAGATAGATAGAAAAGACATGATATTTCTTTTATTTTTGTCTTTTTCCTTGTCAAATGAGGCTTTGTACATATTAAACCATAACTTATGGGAATCTAAAATAAAATGGGCACAGAATATTTTAATTCACTGCGTAAAAATAAGATGTCATTCAGGAACAAACAAGAAATACGTATCTGAACACAGAATGATATATTAGCTGCATTTAGTGAGGAAAACACCATTCGGTTGGCTCACAACTCAGAAATACAGGAGGTAATTCTTCTGAATTTTCGTAGTCTTGCAAAAGGAGTCGGCGGTCCTTAGCAGTGCCAAAACTCAGTAGATTAGTTATTGCCTGTGACTATCAGCTGCATTGTTCATTCTAGACTGGCCCTTCCTCCCAACTTTAAGTTGTTCGTGTACTAGTTTTTAAGGAATTCATAGCACATACTGTGTTAAAATTAAGTGTTCTACTTATGTTAATCTACCAGTAAATCCCGTACTCCGATAAACAAGAGTTTATTACGTTTCTGCTCACATTTTAAAAAAATACAATAATTTACTGTAATGATTCAGACTGCTACTGCACTTTAGAGCAATTTAATCCTATATTTTAAAATTGCTATAAAAGAACATTAAAGTATTTACAGAAAGCACTCAATTATTACGGAAAGCCCTCTTATTCTGACTTCCATGAAGGCGCATGAAATACCATAATACTTCATAAGCCAACAGAGCATAATGTCAGAAATGAGTCCTATATTTTTAGCTGTCTGTTTACTGTGGTTATTTCTTGTGCGTTAATCAATGGTTCTTTATTACCAGACTGGGGAACAGCTTGAATTAAAGTTAAATATGTAGTAAGAGGAGAATACAAGGCTCAGCTTCTGAAAAGACGCCTCACGTTGTCTAGAAAATACTGAACAAAGCATATTGCAAAGTGGAGTGTACCTTTTATTCCCTTGGTTTATATTTCTCAATACAACAACCTTGCTTTATTTCTGTTTTGATGGAAGCACAGAAATTTTTGGTAGCTTTCAGTCTTGCACTGTGACTCACATTAGTGACCTCTTACTCCCTGTAATAGTTCTGCTGAACTCTGCTTAGGATTAAGGCTCAGCATCCATCCATCAGGCTGCATAGTTGCCTATGTAAAAACTATGTATCAAGTGCTCCTGTCCTTAATAATAACATTTTTCATGTATACGTTCAAAATTATAGCATTTAACATGTTGAGATACAATGTTATGTCTGTCAAAAACCTAACTTGTTGAACTGTGTAGTTGTGTAACACAATGATTTTTAATTAAATGGCCAATGTGCAGCAAAATCTCTGTCCACAATGTGAGAATGGATGTATGCATTTGATCAATATTAAAATAAATAAATATTAAAATAAAATTTAGAAATTAATTTTTTTTTTTCTTGTTCCAGCCAAGCCAGTTACAGAGAGGCAACCAATTCTTCTAACACCGACAGGTAGCACAAGTACCAAAGTGGAACTCAGAGGAAATGTGCTTTTGTTGGAGTGCATTGCAGCAGGATTGTGAGTTACTTTTTAGACAGTGTTTTTCTAAATAAAAATACAGAGACAGAGGGAAACATTTCAGAGATGCTTAAAATGTTACCACTGTATAAGCTTAGGTATTTCAAAGAAACAGAAATGTGAAACGGAAAGAGCTCTTTTAAGGAAGTCCACCATTTACTTGGGCATCAGTAGATTTTAAAACTGACTATGAACATAAATATTATGGCCTCTGCCTTCTCATATCCCCAAACCCTGTGCACAGGATTCAGGTTGTACCGTTGTTTTTTTAAAGGACACAAGCAAGAAATGCCATAGGGTAGCCTTGGACACACATCTGCAGAATTGCACTCAGGAATCAAGCCTCTGTTTTTTTCCTAAATTTACAATTAGTCTCTCAAATTACATAAAAACAGATAAGAATCTGCTGGTCTAATCTGAAAAAGCTGCTCACATATGCTTATAATTACTTAGTAGATCAGCTAGGTGCGATTTGTTAGAACATACCTTCAGCTCCTTACATCCAATTTCTCATTGTAATTGAGTTTAATTGGTACTTGTTTCTTTGAGGTAATGCAAGTTTGCTTCTGCTGGCTATTGTGCAAGTAGAAAATGACTAAAAAGCAATTTAAGTTCATGAACTAGTTTGATATTAAATCAATTTTGTTCGCAGGATGAAATCACAGAATCATAGAATCATTTAGGTTGGATGGATTGGTTAGTGCAGAAGTGGAAAATTTTTAGTATCTATTTCAGGAACTGTAAATGTGTTGACAGCGCACAAAAGCATATAATGCAGAGTGCTCTGAGGTAGCCATGAGGAAAGCCAGTAACTGCAAATAATGCAGCACAGCATCATGCATATGCATTCACTTGCATAAGCTCCATAGGGCACGCTCGTGCACAGCTTGACACAGCTTGATACAAACATCAGTGCAGTGTTTCTGTCTTAGCTGTGGTCTGCTCAGGTGTCTTTGCATCAGCACCACTAGCAAAACCACACCTATGAGTGGGAGTAGCAGCAGCTCGGGTAATTCTTCATCTGCAATATAGTTACATGCTTTTTGACAACCCTGCAATAAAAGTATTCAGTGATCCAAACTCCAGTAAAACGGCTGGATAAAAACGGGGGGGGGGAAATAGAATATTATACATTATATGGCTTTGTGTCTTTAGCCGTCATGTAATTTTTTAAAAAAATAATTCAATGAGGGAAGCTTACATAGTTGTCCACAAAGGGCCAGATTCAGATTTTGTTTAAAACAACTATTCCTAATTACTGATACTATAATTAAAAGTCAACTTTGCTAGGTGTCTCTATTATAAAATATTAGACTGCTAAGGGAATATTTGCCTTGAGTCATTACTATTTGAGACAGGACATTCTACTCAGTAAGCAACACCCTGTAATTTCTTGTAGTATTAAAAGTATATCTCCATGTGTTTGGACAACTTTCAACTTCAGTGGACAACATGGGGCATAGCCAAGATTTAGACATGGTGCAGTGACAAGTAGCTATACTTGACTCAGCACTGACTTTTTTCCTTGATTTCTCGTAGGAAATATTTCTGTCTCCTTACAGCTCTGCTGTAAAATTTATGATGTTCATGAAGCATTAGGATATTGCTCAAATGAAGGACAATTATAAACTCGTCATTATCTAGAAGCTACCTTTTAAAGCACCATGAGCATCAATTTAATAGTATAACTGCAACAAGATTTGAAATACACTTGTATTCGTTTCTTAACCATCAGGGGTTTTAGATTAATCAGCAGACAAATGTATTCTGTAATTATTAAGCCTACGAACAGATGGCCATTGACAGTGTTAGTGAGGCTTGTCATTTCCTAGAGACAAATGCTGGCATATTTTGCACATTTGCTGGACATGCCCCAAAATTTGGGTAAAGGCTCTTAAAATAATTATTTTTAAAATATATGTTCAAAAAATTAATGTATTGGACTCTTATCTTCCTTTTCTCCAGTCCCTAAATTTGATCTGTGCTTTTGCTTCTCCAGACCCACACCGGTAATCCGCTGGTTTAAAGAGGGTGGGGAATTGCCAGCCAACAGAACATTTTTTGAAAACTTCAAGAAAACTCTCAAGATTATAGATGTTTCTGAAGCTGACTCTGGGAACTACAAATGTATAGCAAGAAATATATTAGGTTCTGCTCAACATGTCATTTCAGTGACTGTGAAAGGTAATACTGAAATAATGCTTAATGTAATATTGTCAGTGTCCGGAATGCAAGATTGAAGTAAGCGTTCTAGGATAAAATATAACTGAAAGGATGAATGATAATGGTAAAAAAAACCCTGAGGAAATGATCTTTAAACTGACTGAATTCTACCACTGGAAGGACTTTACTATCTCTAATCTCTTTTTCTTTTTTTTTAATACATTATTTTATAAAGCAACAGGCTAAATTGAGACCTTGCTGTAACAATAGTAAAATAATTTCTTAGCTTTTACCAGTGCTACATTTATTTTAGATCTTTTGATTAGCTGTCATTAGAGTGCTTCTTTCCCTGTTTTTATATCTTCCTCCCCATCTCCTTCTCATTTTCTCCATCTTTTGTGCTCCTCATTCTTATAGCCCAGATTCTTTCTCTGCTCTATTTTATTATTTGTCTTACGGTCTTATATTCTTCTTCCTTTTTCTCTCTTATTTGACATTTCTGGTTTTCTATCTTCTTCATGTTTTTACCCAAGATGATGTCTTACTAGTTCTAAAAACTCTTACAGTATGTTTGTCCAAGTAGGAATTATAAGTATGTTTTGAATACCATGAAACAAAAAAACTGGAATGACAGCTAATTAGTCTTTGAAATAATCAACTGTAGTGCTTACTTTGCATGCTAAATAGCCATTTATTTTATTGTAGACCAGCATCATTTTATGATCACATTCAACCTCCTTTTTAAGAGCAGAAGTTTAATTTTCTGTTTGCATCTGTCCATCAATCTAAAATCTGAAATTTAATCGCAAGATGTGATAACATATGCTATTTGTGGTTACTTACTGTAAAAGAGATGGAGACATAGATTAATATCTTTTGGTAAGGACAGTGTTCCATCTGTTTTGATCTCTCTGTGTTTTCAGCTCAGGTAAACATCTGGCCCCACTGCAATCACCCATTGAATTCAGCAAGACCAAGGATTTTGCCATTTCTAAATATCACCCTTGACATGAAATATTTTTATGTAATCAAACCTAAATTAATTTCTAACAGCCTAACTACTGTAAGCATGGATATCTCTGAAATTAATCAAAAGACCACTCTAGTCTCTGCAGATGCCATACTCAGATAAATTTTGCTTTCTTTAGGAAAGGCAAATTAGATTCAAAGCAGGCAACCCTGAATGAAACAAAGACCCTCTTATTGCTTATCTCAGAATTTTAATGCAGCAGGTAGCCAATAGCTCAGTTTAGCCAAAGTATAAT
Organism: Fulmarus glacialis; assembly: GCF_000690835.1. Taxonomy (NCBI): domain Eukaryota; kingdom Metazoa; phylum Chordata; class Aves; order Procellariiformes; family Procellariidae; genus Fulmarus; species Fulmarus glacialis. Next base: position 62,382 of record NW_009235142.1, read on the forward strand.
CTACCAGTTAATCATTGAATATCACTTTTTTGTTTTTGTTTTTTTAAACTTAACAGTGTAAGTGTAAGTCTATATCTATACATACCTTGTTTGAATTATCTTCTGGTTACCATGACTGTGCCTTATGATTTTCTGTACATAATTTTGGAAACCAGTTGCTGTGTTTCTCTTCCTAACCCCAGCTGCCCCATACTGGATAACAGCACCCAGAAACTTGGTCTTGTCTCCTGGAGAAGATGGGACATTGATCTGCAGAGCTAACGGCAACCCAAAGCCTAATATAAGCTGGTTAGCAAATGGCGTTCCCATAGCAAGTAAGATTCTTAATTACCTTACAGGAGGATGAGTAAGAGAAGATGAGGAATATCAGGGTGGTTTTTTCAAATATAAATGAAGAGCGTGTATTTGAGTAGTTTTTACCTGACACGTAATACTAAATTATAAATGAGGTGATAAAAATACTGTGGTTCATAAAAGTGGAACAACAAAATGTGCCTCTAACGTGCTTGAGAGCACTAAAATTTGTGACTGTCCTCGTGGTTATTCTGTCTGGTGTTCTGCTGGTAGTATCCTTGTGGCGATGGGGCCGTAGTAACAAAGCTGCACCATGCCCCTTTTCCAGGGATATTGCTGGGTGTAATTTTTACCATTGTGTTGCCATGGCAGTCGTGTTTGCTAGATCTCTCCTTTGCCCCCCTACTGCAACGCTAGTTTTGTCTAGGAATCGTAAAGGTGACATAAAAAGTCAAGTCCTCACATCTGTGGACGTACATAGCACTTTTGCAGGATTTGCAGCTTAGAGTATGTTTGAGCCTTCCAGGCTTCAGCACGAAAAAGCAGCAGCAGCAAAACTGACTGAATGCGTCAGCAAGTGCTTGGCAAACAGCTTGTGCCAAGTAGGTGTCAAAGAAAAGGAACCCCTAAGGCAGTGAAACAGCTGTTTCTGTGTGCATGGGTAAGAAAAACAACCCTGAATTGGTGATTGAGTCACTTAATTGTTGCAGTGTTATGACTGGCAATGCTGTATGACAGACACCACGTAGCTGCTATATATAGCACAACTTTACTTGGGGAGAACTTGCTGGAGGACACTGCAGTGTGTTGGCAGTTGGGTTTGCACTCAGCATAGGCTGTACCGTAAAATCACACTTGGTTCTTCTACCTTTATCCTTCCTCTTTCACAAAACGATCTTATAAAAACAGACAATCTACCCTGTTGACTCATGAGAGATAATGCGCTCTAAAATATTGGTCTGTGCTGACCTATTGAAACTATGACAGTGTAACTTTCAGGAGTTTCAGATGTTTAAGTCTGTTTATGAAGTAAATGTCACGGAGTTTGGGACATGGAGGAGGATTCTCTACAGTGAGAATCTGGGAAATAGCAACAGGTAAACGAGAACCCTCATTAGAAATATCCAAAATATTTGGGATATGAGAGAGTAAACTGAGCTGGAGGGAAAAATACGCAACTTTGGGGCAAAAAGTAAGGGTATATATTGAAACAGATAGAAATATTTAGTAAAGAACCTGTTTCAGGAATCCTAATTAAATGTAAGTTGAGATCTCTAGCCTGAGATTGAAAATGCGAAGTTTCCATTGGTTAAATAAGTTATGTAAGCTGACATTAACCGCCTCATCAAACAATGGTATTACAGGAAAACGGGAAAATATCAATGTAATTTTGTATTGTATATATTGTACGTAAATATATCATAATGCACGCCTTATAATCAAAGTTTGGTACCCTGTCCTGCTCTTTCCTTTCTGGGTTTTTGGTGGTCTCATCTTCCTTACTATTTTCTATATAGTTACCATTATCTTTTTTTGGATTGTTTTGAGGAGATTTTTATCCTGCTGTCCTGATAGTTTAACTCTTCTTTTCAGGCCTCCTGACTAGTAAAATCTTTTTCACCTGGCTATGAGATTTGCCTTTGCCTCGCACTGCTTCCTTGTCAAAGCTGTGGGACACGCTGTTCAAATGACAGACAAGTACATTTTCCAGAAAAGCAATGATGTGTTCTGCATTCTTGCAGGATAGCAGTAAAACGTTAAGAAACAGAGAGTTTTCAGAAGCAGCTGCAGGGTGCCACCAAATTAATTTCCCAAATACAAGGGCAGCATATATTGACTCGCTGGCCTTGAGGAGTCAGTACACAGAGTTGTATTGAAGGGAACTCAGTTAAAATTAAGAGACTTTAATTAAATTAGCCACTCAACTTCAGTAGGAAAAAAAAAAAGAAAAGAACTCAGGAAATAAATAACTGGGTAGCTCAGCCTTATGTTAAATGTCACTTTCATTGCTGAGAAAAGCTGAAGTTTTATCCACCTTAAATATTTAAGTGCAAATTGATTGGATGCTCCAGTACACTGAGTCTGTCAGGGCATCTAAGAAAGAGAAGCATCGCGATCACAGAAAGTGCAGTTCTTAAGATTCTTGTGATTTTATATTATTCTGAGTTATCAAAAGCTGGTCTGGAAACTACCAAGTACAGTGTGCCTTTTTGTTCACTTGTTACTAACTTACAGAATTGAGCCCCTCTTCTTCCAACTGAATGATTAGTAAAGCACTGTAAAAGGAAACTAAAGCAGCTGTTTCAGCTTCAGGGCAGTGCTGAGAGAGCTACACCCACGGCAGGATTTCAAAGAAAAAGAGCTACATTTGAATTTCAAAGCCCTGCTGTCATCATATATCCCACAATGTGCCTCCTGTGGCCCAGTAATCTGTTTGCAATACTTTAATTTTCTATTGGAAAGCACAACTGGGAGATGCTTAATTCTTCCGGTTTTGTTTTTCCATAATAGAGTCAGACAAGGAAGGGGGAATGTTGAAAAAAGAACCATTCGTCCGTATCTCAGTCAAAGGGTGAGGCTTAAATACCAATAGGGAAAAAGGAAGAATAAAAAAAAAATGTAGTATCTTAAGCACCTATGAAAAAAAAATTGCAGGGGTGTAAATTTTGTTCCAGCTTATATTAATCAGAGTCAAAAGATATTTTTAAAGGAAGATTTTGGGTTTCTTTGAAGTATTTTAATTAATTTTCTTCAACAATGACACTTAAAAGAAAAACTCCAGCATGTCTGAAAAGAAAGCTGCTTCAGACATGCTGGAGTGATAAGGACCTAACCTCTGAATGTTTACTCACAGGAGTAATTTGAACTCACATGCACAGTCCCGTTGAGGTCAATTAGAATTACTTTGGCAAGCAGCAATTGAAAGTTCAGGCCATGACTCTGCCTTGCCTCGTGCTTCAATTAACACTCAAGATCTGCATTATTTATACCGCTGCATAATCCGTTGTGTTTTACTGCTTAGATATTCAGCTTGGTTTTACAAAAGGGAAACCATGCATAAAGTATCTCAACTTTTAAGAAAGTAACAACCCAGATTAATTGGGAAGGGAAAGCACTTTCATAATTGGACTTCAGAAAGGCATTGCAAATACTGCACAAAAGACTAATTTATTGGTTCAGTGGTTTATAGTTCATGATGAGCTATTAAATATTAAATACACACACTTAGGTTTATACAAAGTAGTGCACTGAAAGGCACTGTTTATCTTCTTTCAACATGTTCTTCACTTGTTTATATCACATTTCACATTGAATCTTAGGTTTTAGTTAGTATCCATTAGTAATCGCATTGAATTTAAGGGAGAAATATTAGCCCTTAGATTTCCTTCGTGAAAGGCCTTGGTAATCCCTGGCTCAGAGATTCATCATCCATCGTGTTCTCTGTGAGTACACACACAAGCTGTTCACCACAGCCGTGGGAGGGTGGGGAGAAATCTGCTGGACTCTGATGCCCCGAGGAGTTCAGTCTTAGAGAGGAGAGGACTGCCAGGACAGACATTTATCCACTGCTTCTGCTGTCATTGCGTTGGAATTGTGCGTCTGGCTTAGGAACTGCAGCAGATAAGAAAACCTTTGATAATCAGGTTTTTTTATTATGCATAAGATAGTCAAAGGGCAGTCGTGACTAGTGCAGGTAATAATACTGTCAGAATCAGAAACTTGGAAACAAGGATTTCAGTGATCACAGGAAAGTATTTTGCTGAGGAGGAAGAGATGTTGGTAAAAAAAGGAAAAGGGCATCTTCTTCCATGTCCCATCTCTTCAAGAATTAAGTCTTTGTCAGTTCACTGTAAGGGGTAGAGTAAGGCAAAACTGGATTACTTAAGTTTCTTGTCCTTCTTGCTTAGGTTCAGTCTTGGTTTGACCCTGTAGGTTCTCAAATGTCTGATGCACTATACTGCCCACCCTTGCTATTTCACTACCAGTTTTGTGCTCAACTCCAAAAGCATAGCTTCCCGCTCCCCCCCACCCCCGCCCCGCCAAAAGAAGAAAAAAGGATTCTAGTCACATAACATTCTCTAAATACATAATATGGTATTTAGGCAATATGATGAGAAATGTGAGAGAACAGGTCTGTCTTGCATAATAGCCCTGATTTGGGCTTTCAAATGTTAGGAGGAAAGTCAGCTACAGCCAGAGGAATGTTAACTGGATGCTCATTCGTAGACTGTATGGTTTATGATCTACAGAAAACCAGGAGGTCCCTCCGTAAGAGGGGACCATATCTTCTTATCAAGCCACTTCAATGACTACACACTGGATGTTCCTCCTAGTTTTCTTGGCTGGTTGATTGATAACATTAAGTCCCGGTTCTGTCACATTCTCCTGTTGTCGTAGCTAATCTATTTGAAAACAGATGTCCAAAATGATACAAATAATTCTTAAAAAATCCCATTTCAGTCATTCAACTGTAGATAGTTTTAACCGCAGAAAGACTTTTCTAGTTTTGAAAAAGGTTACTATATTCATAAATTACTTACGAATGTGAGTTTTTGGAAGAACAAGCAGGTCAAGAAGAATGATAGGACATTTCTAGCAAAAGTTACTATAATACAAATGATCCTGTGATCCTGTCAGAACTTGAAAAGCATACCTGAGCATCACTATACAAGGACTGTATGTTTCTACATTTATATCAGAAAAAAAGCACCTAACCTTCTGTCTTTGCTTTCTTCATATACTTCCATAATAACAGGTCTTCAAAGCTATCTTTGAAGTTAGAGTTGTTGAAAATCATGGCTTAAGAGCCATTACTGATCTCATGCTCCCATTTACATTCACTATTATTTGTGTATAAACTTAAGGACAGAATTATAGTAATAGTAGAACTACAACAACAAATGTTCAGTATAGAAATTTAAATCAAATAATTGTCTCAGCTTCTCTGAGAAACTAATGTTCTGCTACTGATGCAAAATGATAGCTCAGCTTTACTAAAGAAATGAGCGACTAAGCACTGTAACACTTAAACAACAGACTTTGTGTTACTACATTCGTTTTCCAACAATCCTATATAGTCACTGTGAATGCATAGCAGGACTGATTACTTTTGATTCATAATTTTGATTTGCTAAAGAAGATGCAGGCATCTAAAGACAGTAGTGAATATTTCTGCTCTTTTCTAAAGAGAAATTATTCTCTGCTTTCACTGTGTTTTTCTGTGACATTTTACTGATCTAGGTAAAATTAGGTCTTACACATGGCAAAGATGTATGTGTTCTCATTGATACAGGGAAAAGCAGTCAAGTTATTTTATCCCTTTCTTTTACAGCTTGTTTTCAGCCAGAGGGAGTCTCTAGTACAACATCTGAGGATGACATCAGCATTTTCACTATAGAATAGAAACAGTTAGTACTCGCATATCCTACAAACTATGATTGTAATCCACAACATGCTTCTGGAAAAAAATATATACTGTCTTAGGTTACATCATACTTCTCAGGCAACAAAAAGCACCCTAGTTCAGTGCCCTCTGGGACCTGGAGTCTAAGTTAGCAGAGCTGAGAACTTCCGATGTCAGCTGGATCTCATACTCACTTTGTTGTATTTCAGAATGTGGTAACAATATAAGGAACTCTGATTTCAGGAATGATGATTTTCACATTATCAGATTTTTTAAACAAAAGCAAATTACAAAATCACAATCAAAGGTATATACCTCCTTCCCAGTGAATTATTTTCAATCTACATTTTTTGTTAGGTTATTTTAAAACCACAGTATCACAGCATAGTTGAGCGTGAAAGGAACATCTAGTCCAACCTGCCTGCTTGAAGCAGGGTGTTATCTGCATCTGGTTGATCAGGACTGCGTCCAGACAGATTTTTATTATCTCCAAGGACAGAGACTCCATCAACTCCTTGGGCATCCTGTTTCAGGGTCTGACCACCCTCACCATAGAAACTTTCTTTTTATGTTTAAGTTAAAAAAACCCACAACTCCAAGCAATGGATTTTTTTTCCCAATTTTACACAGAGCTTAAAGATCTGAGCTGAAGAATTTAGAGTCGGTAGACCAATCTCATGTCTTAATAATTTTCTGCCCAAATACGTATCTTTCATACAGATCAGGCTGAAGTTTGTATCGTGTATTTGGGCTGATAACATTATATACCGCATCATCAGTTGACAGTTGTTCTGTTCTTCATGGTGTTTAGCTTCCTAAATTTGCATAAATGCATATTGACTAGCAAGTAAAATTGATCAGAAAAATGAAACACTTCAACAGAAAAGGGTAAAACATCTCAACAAAATCTGGATTTTTTCCTTCCAGTTTTAAGCATAATAGTGTGTTTTAACTACTTCTGTTCAGAGAGCACGTTTCATTCTGTCTTTTTTTCCAGGAAAAAATAATGGTGCCATAGTGGTTATTTAAACATACTAACAAAAGTAATTGCTTGGGCTGTCTGAAGTTTATGAAACAGATGGAGGTATGCATTCATATGAACAGAAGATATTCAGGGTGCTGGTGACTAACTGTGACAAAAGTATCTGATGGAGGCTATACCTTCTCTGTACAGGAATATGCTGTACATGGCTATAGAGTCAAGAAGCTGTCTTATTATACAAAGTGATGGAAAAATTAGGTGAAACCAGGCAATCAGGTCTTTGTCCAGAAAGGACATAAACACGTTCATAAGCTGACACACGATGTTATTGGGAGTAAATGTTGGCTGTTACAGGGCACGTGTTCAACTGTCTATTACAGCAGCAGAACTCCTATAGCGAATCATCATTCATTACCCCAATTGTACAAGCCCATTTTAAGTATTACGTAATTCTTTGCTATTTTGCCTGTCAGTGCCGAATTCAGATTTGTCAAACATGTCAAAAGCATTTTCTCCTTTTTGTGCAGCTATCCTGTAATGTGACCAGAATCCTTGTAAAGGCAAACAAACAGTGCTTGAGTGGCCCTCCATCGCTCTCTTTCCCCAGAAAAATAAAAAAAAAATTGCATGGAAAGGGCTGAAGTACTGCATGCCTTCTTTGCCTCAGTCTTTACTAGTAAGGCTGGCCTTCGGGAATCCCAGGTCCAGAGACCAGGGGGAAAGGCTGGAATGAGATGTACCCTCGGTGGAAGAGGATCAGATCAAGGAATAACTAAAGGAAACTGGACATACGTAAGTCTGTGGGCCCTGATGGGATGCACCCACAAGTGCTGAGGGAGCTGTCAGATGTCATTGCAAGGCCACTCTTGATAATCTTTGATTGATCATGGTAACTGGGAGAAGTGCCTGAAGACTGAAGGAAAGCAAATGTTACTCGTATCTTCAAAAAGAGCAAGAAGGAGAAACCCAGGGAACTACAAGCTGGTCAGCCTCACCTTGATCCCTGGGAAGGTGATGGAGCAGCTAATTCTGGAAACCATTTCCAGGCACATTAAGGACAAGAAAACCATCAGGAGTAGTTAGCATGGCTTCACCAAGGGGAAATCATGCCTGACCAACTTGATACATTTCTATGATGAAATGACTGGCCTAGTAGATAGGGGAAGAGTAGTGGATATTGTCTACCTGGACTTCAGTGAGGCATTTGACACTGTCTCCGGTAAGAATCTCATAGACAAGCTGTTGATGCATGGGCTGGATAAGCAAACAGCGAGGTGGATAAAAAAATGGCTGAATGGCCAGGCCCAGAGAATGGTGGTCAGTGGCACAAAGTCTAGTTGGAGGCCAGTAACTAGCAGTGTACCCCAGGGGTCGGTGCTGTTTAACATCTTCATTAATGATCTGGATGATGGGGCAGAGTGTACCTTCATGATGACACAAAACTGGGAGGAGTGGCTGATACATCAGAGGGTCATGCTACCATCCAGAGGGATCTTGACAGGCTGGAGAAATGGGCTGACAAGAACGTCGTGAAGTTCAACAAGAAAGGCAAAGTCCTGCACCTCGGGAGGAACAACCCCATGCACCAGTACATGCTCGGGACCACCCAGCTGGAAAGTAGCGAAGCAGAAAAGGACTTGGACGTTCTGGTGGACACCAAGTTGACCATGAGCCAGCAATGTGCCGTTGTGGCAAAGAGGCTAATGTTATTCTGGGCTACATTAGACAAAAGTATTGCCGGCAGATCGAGGGAAGTGATCCTTCCCCTATCTGGACACAGTCCTGGGCAACTGGCTCTAAGTGACACTGCTTGAGTAGGGGGTTGGCCCAGATGACCTCCAAAGGTCCATTCCAGCCTCAACCATTCTGTGTGTGTGAGTGCAGCAGTACGTGCTTAAGATCATTAAAGCAGCTGGATGATACAGCATCTAACTTTTAGGGCCTGGCCCTGCAAAACACAGTGTAGTACATGGGCAAAGACGTGTAGGTTCTGTTGGTGTTGTGTGGGAGGATGAGGTATGTCAGAAGACAGACTGTTGAATGGACGCCAGTCTCAACAGGGAGCTTTCTAAAATCGGTGCCCTTCAGCATGCAAGTGGCTAGACCAGTCAAAAGGAAGCACTGACTAACCTGACACTTCCCTCTGTTTTTTTTCCTCTTGGGATCCACAGCTTGAAGCCCTTTTCTGAGAACAGGCACCTACCTACTTTCCTTCAAATAAGTGAAGAGGGATATCTGTTTTTTTCCTTAAATACGGCAGTGGGAAGGGAAGATGCTACCCTTCTTTTTATATGATAATTTAATGGTTAGATCATTCTTTTAAGATCCAGTTCCTTCTTCAGTCACAGAGGATTGAACTAATGGCTTCTATCTCTCTGAAGGGTATACCTGTCAGCCTGTAAGGTATTAAGTATGGGAGTGTGTGTGAGGTGGGGAGTCTGTGCACCCATTGAAGCTCTGTCTGTGTGCAGAAAACGCTGCAGGATTCAGAGGGCACGAGCGGAGGGAAGCCCAGAGCCCCGGAGCAGGAATTAGCCCTGATTGGAACGGCCGTGGGCTGATCTCCTACCTCCTGGGAGGGCGGTTGTGCGTATTTTCCATTTAACAGTGATTTGTATGCAGAAACAGACCACTTCTCGCAGCTGACTGGCCTGCCTGCTGGGCTACTCACCTGCTCCGTCTATTTTCAGCCCATGAATCTTTTAATGAAAATGGCATTTACATAGAATAGGAAGCAATGCAGAACATGGAACACAATAGGAAGTAAAGAAAAGAGGAGAAAAATAAGTGCCAGCAATCCAGAAGCCCAGAGAATAAGCATTTAAAATTCCAGTAGTACCTTCTTCTTCCTTTCTGAAATTTTTGAATTTGTGATATTGATTTGAACTCAGATTGGTGGAAGATAGGAGTTAAAAATGGAGTCGAAAACTGTTCTTGAGGCATCTGTTTGGAAATTGATGTAATTGCTTTACATGCAAAATGGCCTTAGAGTTCTCCCAAGATGGAAGTACCCTTAAGCAGGAGCACAGAACCGTGGTCCCCTTCATCTGTCCCCTTTCATTCTTCTCTCTTAGAGAATTCAGTAACAGATACTTCAGTAGGTTTGAGAAAATATGGAAGGAATTTCTCCTTTTTCTTTACGGATGAGTACTGAGATACTGTCTGAAGCAAAAGGCTTTGCCACTTAAATAAAAAAGGATGTTAATTTGGTTAATTCATCTTTTCTATGAATCCAAAGAAATGAGAAATGATTTTGTATGAAAATGTCTTCCACAAATATACTTATTTTCTCAAGTTCCAATAATATATTAGGGTGTCAATTTTGATGATGCAACCAAACTATGATACATTTATTTATGTATATATGCATTTATTTTTAATATTAATACATAAATAATGTCACCATTAAGTTTCAATATTAATAATACATTGCTGTGTTGATTTAATATTTACTTAAAATATTAAACTACAGTTTGTGCCTTTTTATGCAGTGCAGTGTTACAAGCTAAGTTTTTTCTCTGTTATACTTCTCTAACTCCATCCAGTTGTATCATAACTGACAGCTATTATTCTTCAGTAGTATATCAGAATTTTATTTTCAGTTATATTCTCGATTCTTCTGGGATGCAAGAGCATTTTGACAGCTCAGGCTACTACAGAACAGTTGAGGAAATGGCACTGTATAATTCTTATAAAAGGGAAAGACTGCCACCTACTGAATTACTGTCTTGTGGAGACTCTTGATTTTGTGTGAAAGAATTACTTAACGTTTCACTCTGAGATAGTTTTCAACTGAGTAAGGCTATTTTTATATTTGGATAATTATTTATGGTATAACAACTGATTTGAAAAGCTGGCACCCTTAAGTCACAGAGGACTGTAAAGTTCCAATGTCATTCTAACATAATTTTCTTTTGACACTCAGAAATACTTCCTTATTTTTTCTAGGTATTGTCTGTATTTGCCTGAATCTTGTCATATCAGTATTTTTCCTCTGTAATGCATGCAAAATATGATCTCAGCTTCACTTCTTTGAAAAACACCCTCAAAAAATGGAAACTCTACCATCCTGAGTTAAATATTTGTAGAATTAGAAGAACTTCCTTAATCATATTGAAATTCACATCTTAACCAGTGAACAGTCACCCAGGAAAATAGAAGAAAAGGCATATTGGTCTTTCAAATTGTTTCTTCTTTTAAGAAGTATGAAACGTATCATCCAACAGCAGTTTAGGAAAAACAAATTTTTTTTTCTTTACACCAACAGTTGCCCCAGAAGATCCTAGCAGAAAGGTAGATGGTGATACCATTATTTTCTCACATGTGCAAGAAAGGTCAAGTGCTGTCTATCAGTGCAATGCTTCTAATGAATATGGATACTTGCTAGCAAACGCATTTGTGAATGTTCTGGGTAAGAAAGAGATTTTCTATTTTTCAGTTTTCTTGCATATTCAGTTGTCTCCTGCTACTGCACGGATTGCATGCTCAAGCCTTGCTTGAGGACTTCAGTGGGAATGGACGTATTTCCTGAGCCCTATAAAAGGCAAGGGTATACATACCTTGTTTTTTGTAGGATATTCCTGAATTTCACTTTCACTATTCCTAAGTAAGAAGGATAGTCGTGAAAGCTGGAGAAAACTTGCAAGAAATTTTATCTCTTTTGTTTGTTTGTTTATGTAAATCAAGCAAATGGGAGCATGACAAATAAGGCAGGTATTAATATTCCTTAAGTTAGTACACTTTCATTGATTGCGGGTGTTTTGGATTAGTTAAATAGATGATCTCTAAATTGCTCTTGCAAGGGGACATGATTATGCATTTGTCTTGAAGGCCTCCCAAGAATGTGTTTCTAGTTACGAGACATTGTGGCCTCTCTAATTCTTCTCGCTGAATTTAACAAAGCTAGTAGCAAAATTCTAGGCAGAATGGCCTCTAAAGACTCTCTTGCAGGAGCTGGTAGATCTTTTGATTGAGGGACACTGTCTTTTAAATGAAAGAACTCACTTTGGTTCCATGGTTCCTTTAAAAAATGTAGGTGTTTCACAAAAAATACGTATTAGCTTCTTTCTGCCTTCAGGTTTGTTCAGAATTAGGTAGTTCAGTCTGTTCCCAGGACTTTCTCTTCTTGAAGTATATTCTGATTTAAATTTTCCAAATTAAATCATTGCCTTTGCTGGCCATCCCTATTACTTGTAAACAGGAAAGAAGCATTTTTTTTTCACAAGATAATTCTCCTACATTAACGTTTCCTCAGGCTGCTGGCAGTAGAACATATTTGGACCTAGACTGAGACCAGAAATCACTTCAGAGAGGGATGTTAGCATACAATTCTTTAGGCCATTCTTGATGTCTTAGTATTTTGTATTTGCATCTTTGTATCTATATCCAGATATCTTTGTCTTTTCAGCTGAGCCACCAAGAATTCTAACTCCTGCTAATAAACTCTATCAAGTTATCGCAGATAGTCCCGCATTGCTAGACTGTGCTTATTTTGGTTCACCTAAGCCTGAAATTGAATGGTAAGCTATAGCTGTTGTGCTTAAGTTATGTAAAAAGAGCCAGTTATATCTATGGAAACAAACATTTAAAGCTTTAAAACTATTTTACACTATTTACAATTTTAAAATAGTGTATTTTTAAATATATGCTAATTACAATACACTAATACAATATTACATACACTTAACGTAGCAACAGTTAAGTTATTCCTACAGAGTTAAGTTTAAATTTCATTATGTGATTCTGTCTGTATTTTCTAATGTGGCAGTCCCAAGTTTGCATTTTCTGATAATAAAATACAACAGAATTTAACTATGATGTTGGATAATGATATTACTTTTTATATAAAGGTTTAAGGGAGTGAAAGGTAGCATCTTACGTGGAAATGAATACGTTTTCCATGATAATGGAACGTTGGAAATTCCAGTGGCTCAAAAGGATAGTGCTGGTACATACACCTGTGTAGCAAGGAATGAATTAGGAAAGATACAAAATGAGGTGCAATTGGAAGTTAAAGGTAAGAAATGAGTCACTCTTTCATCACAGGTTAGTATAGAATTTCAGACTTTCTAAATATCTAATAGTAATTTTAAATTTCAGATCCAACAATGATAATTAAACAGCCAGAATACAAAGTGATTCAGAGATATGGCCACGTTTCATTTGAGTGTATAATAAAGCATGATTCTACCTTATTACCAACAGTTATATGGCTGAAGGACAATGATGAACTGCCAGATGATGAAAGGTAGGGACAAAATAATTTTCCTTTATTTTTGATTTTCTAGTTTCTTTTGTCTGCACCTTTTCTTGATATTTGAAAGGAATATGTTGACTTATTGACATTTGCCAAAAATGACTGATAAATATCATCACTATTCCATATTTGGTGACTAAAGGACTTACTGAGTGTGATGAAAATATGAAGATAGAATTCAAAATAAAATGAGATGTAAAAATTTTTAATTGTGCACATTGACCATGTATATCAGTTGTAAGGAGAAGATAATTGGCATAGGAAGCCAAAGGGATAATGGAAGACTGTTTTGCTCTAGATCACAGATAGTTAAAAGTTGTTTTAGTATATTTGGAAATAAAAGCACATTAGGATAGACAGTTACTGTGGGAAGATGGTCAAGAGCAATGTAGAAAAGGCTGACATAGTCCCACAGCTTACGTTGCTGTCTAGGTATTTGCTGAAATACACAAGTATATGGGATTTGATAATGTCTTATGCAAGTTTCTTATAACAGTACCAGTTATTGAAAAATCAGTGGCTGAATCTATTGTATTTACAGGTTTCTAGTTGGTAAAGACAACTTGACCATTATGAATGTAACTGATAAAGATGATGGAACATACACTTGCATAGTTAATACTACTCTGGACAGTGTTTCAGCAAGTGCTGTGCTTACTGTTGTTGGTAAGAATACTCTCAAACTTTATGATAGCAGAACTGTGTTTAATTACTGTTAAGTATGAAAACAGCATTAGATCTAAAATGAAAAGCACAAACAGTTTTGGTTTCTAGGACAGGACAAAGGAAATGTCACCTATTTGTAAATGTGTTTCAGTTTTTTAAAAATACAGTCTCACCCTAAAGTTTGCCTTTGAATTAGCTACTTACAAAAGGGTCCAGTAGCTACAGGACACATTCAGTTTCATGCTGTATAGGTTTTTATTTGGATCACATCTGAGCTAACACAGTAGATTACACATTGCAGAGTATTTGAACATAACCATGTTATCTCAGGAATCTCTTGCGCAGCTAAATTATGTTTCAGAAAGACTGAGCGTGCTTGGTTGTATGACTTTTCAAGGATTTTCTTTTTAAATTCTCTCTGTTAAGTTTCTATGATTGCAAATTGTTGTAAAATATGTTACTTTGCCCCTTCTCCCAGTTTGTAAGAAAATTTTAAGTAAATATCCTGAATGATTCTTACCTGAGTTCAAGCTGAGATTCAAAGTCAAGTATGCTTGTCTTTTAAAATTGTGCTGTGATCTTATGCCTATCCAGGAATGATATATGCCAAATGTCTAGTACTTATTTTAAAAGACTGCTTTTTATAAGATTGCTTACTTTATTTGTTTTCTTGATTTATCCTTATTAAAAAAATGGATAAAATATTCAGGAATACTTTTATAACTTTTCAGTGAAAAATTATCAATGTATTATTTAAAATCAACCATTTACTCTAAATAAGTTAACTTTTCTTTGTCTCTAATAATTATAGTCTTTAACTACCTACAGTGTTCTGTTTCTTTGGCTACTAACTGATTAAATCCTTTATATTAATGTTCTTTTCAGCTGCTCCCCCAACTCCAGCTATCATTTACGGTAAACTAATACGAAGTTCTCTTTCTACATCATCTGCCAGATATATTTCTCATTTGCCTATTGCAAAGTGCAACATCTTTCCTTTTTTTCCCTTTTTCCTGTGTTTGTGTGTGTGTGTGTGTGGTTTCATCCCATTTTACCAAATGCTTCATTACTGGAGTACTGGACTTTGGAATTTTACAGTGCAGGCTGCTTTGTATTTTAGGGAATAAATGATTTTCAGAGATGATTTTTCTTAATTAAGGTTGGTTACAGTGTGATAACGTTTTTCTCATAGCAAACACTGTAATGCAAATTAGTTATATAATAAGTGAAAGATCTAAAAGGTAAATCCAACTGTTCGTTGAAAGCTAATTCACTATCAAAGAATTTGCACCAACCAAATTATGTTATGTTTTTACATTGCTTTTGATGACAGCTTTGAAGGCCTGTTGTACTTTATTTCATAGTTTGTCTTCATTTTACGTCACTCATAAAATGGATAGGACCATATTGACCAGGATTTTAAAATTAAAGCTGAAATTCCCCCAAAAATCTGTCAGTCAGGTACAGTCTTAAATTTGACAGTATACAGCCTTTAATTTGGTAGCTTTTTTTCTGAATTTGGGTTTTAAAATGCAATATAATATGCCTAAAACACTTTTAAGTATGAGCGTCTTAAGCACTTTTGTGTAAATCCTATCACATTCAGTGAAAATGCTTATGTATTCTTAAATGAACCTACTCATTAGTCTTGATTTTTGTGTAACAAATCATATAATTAATTATTTTCAGCAATTTGGAATGGACAATTACATCTTTATGCATTGTAAGGATGTATATTAACAGCTTGCATGGTATTGCAGGATCTTTTAAAAGTACAGCAAAAAATAAATGACTTAGTAACTTGCAATTAGTTTCTATTTGAACTATACTTGTTTTGAATTCACATGCAAAATATTTGTAGTGATTATAGAAAAGCTTCTTTGATATGAATGCTTTTTTATTTTCCAGGTTTTATTAAATATTTCTAGTTACAATAGATAAACACCCATAATCATTCAAAGATAAATTAAACAGGCATTTCATAATTCCTTGCATCTCATTACATTGTTATATCACAGTGCAATCAGACGTAGATAAAATCAAATACGGCTTCTTGTTAATGTATAGAAGTTTCCAGATACATCAGTTCTCCATTTTATCTCTGTTTTGTAACAATTGCATGTTGATGTCATTAAGTCATGCTTACAAAAGTGAGTAGACCTGCCCTGCTGTATTTGTGGAATTCTTTTGATTGGAATGTAAGGATTTTTTCAAAGATGAAACTACATACTCTGGTGTGATTATTTACTTGTGTTCATTTGATTTACAGCTCGACCAAATCCACCCTTTGACTTGGAATTGACAGGTCAGCTAGAAAGAAGTGTTGAACTCTCATGGATACCAGGAGACGAAAATAACAGTCCCATTACAAGTACGTTTGTTTGTATCTATTGCATTACGTTAACAGCGTTACGTTAACTGTTCTCAGATTCCAAAGAGTTGTGAGATAAATTTTGTATGCAGCATGGAAGAATGGTAAATTCATTCACTAAGTTGCCATTTATTTACATAACAAAAATTCACTGAATGTCCTCTACTGTACAGCCAAGCAGAAAGACTTATTTACTGCCTTAAAGAGCTGGGCTTTTGATCCAAAAACCTGTGCTAGTTAACATAGGAGTTGATACTGATATGAGCTCTGTCGGACAAGGTCCAGTCTTATGAATATATAGAGAGTAGACTTGTTCATTAGTTGTGTGCTTCTGAAGGAGAGAGCTACTAACATCTTGCATTAACTCTTTCGTAATTCCCATGAATTTGAAATAGCATCAGTACCAATATCTTTAGGGATTATCCATCACTACTGATACAGAAGCTTATTCTTTATGAAAATGTAAGGCAGATAGTTTTTCTGTTTTTTTCTAGTCCAGACAGTTGAAGGAATAAAGCACGTCCATAAGACAGAGAAAACAAACATCTACAAACTTTTGAGACAGGAAATTGATCTTAAATGCTGTTATCCCTCCCAGTAGAACATGATGAAAGATACTCTTGCTTATATTGAGCAGAGAGGATGGAGGGGGAATTTAGGAGGAAGGAAGAAGGGTGTTACTGTTTGTTTTCAAAAAAAGTAATAGGATCAGAAAGATTTGTCAGGGCAACTTTTTCATTATGTGCAACTTAATGTAATTATTTAATTATTTATGCAGTGTATATTTAGTTAATAACTGCCACAAGTTACCAAGACCGGTGTATAAGTTATGTTTGGAATGAATGAGTTAGGCTGACTTACTGACTGTTGCTCTGCAGGGTTTGATACTGGTCAGTATCAACACTGAACACAAACCATAAGGATCAGGCATCTGGAAAGGAAGTTTTGTAAAAACAGAATTTCACAAATTTCAGAACATATCAAAGATTTTGATTGTATTTTAATGAAACACCAAGGGATTTTGCTGAAGTTTTAAACTTTCAGACTTGTCTAATGTGTATCAACTAGTAATATACTTTTTAAAATATAATATATAGAAGTTTAATGTAAATAGTTGAATTGTATTTAAGTTATAGCTTATTCATATACTCTTGTATCAGTATTTTCATTTTTTCTAGACCATAAGACACAAGTCTTGCCTTTCTATAGGAATGAGATCACACTGTTTCAAAAGATATAATACTAGGTGGTGTTGGCTCATGTCAGAGTTTTTCTGTAAGCGAGATATTGCATGCACTCTGATACCGGAAATTGAACTCTTCTGACTAAATAATTATGATACAATTTGTATTGCTGCGTGGTCCCCTGAGAGCCTGCAAAATAAAGCATTTGCTTCGTGACTAAGCTTATTATGCTGCTGCTGCTGCTATCACTTCAAAGTGCAGATCAAGACTCAAGGATAACACTTCATTATGAGTGATTCCTTTACATAAGTAATATGATTGACATGCTAGGATCTCTCTGAAAGCTCAAATAGAATTTTTTTCCTTGAGGTCTCCTGTTAATTGTTCTATTAGAGTTACAGGCAGAATGCTAGTTACTGGGGAAGCAAAAAGCAGTAGTGAAAACTTGTGGGTACTTTTTTTTTTTTTAAAGCATGTAATATTCTCACCTTTTCAACAAAGACTTTGGTCCAGAAAACATCCCATCCCAAGACCTTTATCTCTGAGCACACACCACCAGCTATAACTCAGAAAATAATTTGGGGCCAGTTCTCCCTCTTTCTTACTACTCAGGTCAGGATGAAATCTGCAAGCCTTAAGTCCAGAAGGCTATGATTAGTACTACTTATCTACTTTACTTCTTGAACATCTTGGCTTCTCAAACTGTTGTGGATTATTTCTCTGTGGTACTCTATATATTCTTCTAAAAGCAATTTCTAGATGCCCCTCAGAATTTCTTTAGTAGTGCAAACACAATGTATTCTGAGTCATATTCTGGCTTCTTGTCCCCACCTACACATAAGATAAGGCAAAATTTTTGTTACACAACATGCAAACATTTGATGCTCATGTAAATTTTGTATATGTAAACTTAAGGTTCCATGGAATATACTCAGACTATGCATTCTTCTCCCATTTATTTATTGTATCCTAACAATTCCTCTTAAGTGTTTCAAAATTTATATCTCATACCTAAGAGCAGGAAGTTTTTTTGGCTGTTTCACAGCTGAAAAAAAATGTCCTTTTGTCTTTGATAATGAATATGATTTTGGTTTTGGAGTTCTACAAACGTATTTATCTCTGAGGTTATCTGTTCTGTAGGGTCTTAACAGTAATCGACGTAATGATTGAGAGAACTCTCAAGAAATTTAGCTTCTGAACATACATTCCTTGACTTAATTTGAAGATACTGAAAAGTGCTCTCGAAAACCTTCCTCAAGCACTGGTTCTTAACTTTAAAGAAGTTTTAGTTCTTCACTAAGCCAGTCTCATTGGGGAAAATGGAATACTCGGAGAGTTTTAATATTGTATAGGTACTACTTATGTCAGCTTGGTACAACTAAGACCAATGTAGTTGTCAGCCAAATACTACTTTTACTTCAAAATTCCAATCTTGTCCCACTTGCATGCTGTGATAGTTCAAGGGTTCCTGTTACACTAAAATCCACTACCTGGGAGCGAGCTCTTGTAGTAACGTGTTACCTGACAGGTAGCTGCATTAGTGAGAATACCAAATAATAAAAGTAAGAATGTCTCTATTATATTTCTACCTAGGCAGTACTTTTGAGATCCACATTATATATTTTTGTTCTGCTTTATGTACTTTATGAAATTTAAAAATTTCCATGATTTTTAAAAACATTGCTTGGATCACTCCCTTCTGATTAGCTCATTCAGAAATGCCTACACTGATCTAGGAAGGTGTTGCAGGTTTCGACATAAAGTTGGATTCAATTTCTGTTTACAGACTTTGTGATTGAATATGAAGATGGGCTGCATGAACCAGGGGTATGGCATTACCAGACGGAAGTTCCTGGAACTCAGACAACAGTACAGTTGAAGTTGTCTCCATACGTCAACTACTCATTCCGTGTGATAGCTGTCAATGAGATTGGCAGAAGTCAGCCGAGTGAACCATCTGAGCAGTACCTGACAAAATCTGCAAGTAAATAACTATTCCTGCTTACCAGTGATTGATTTACACTATGAATGGTGTTGAATTTGCTTGGAATACAAACAGCAGTCATTCTTGTTCACGTGTAAATATTTTATTTTTAGACCCTGATGAAAATCCTTCTAATGTACATGGGGTAGGCTCAGAACCTGATAATTTGGTAATAACATGGGAGGTAAGTTTGTTTTTTGGAGGTTTCATTAGTTTGTTTTCAGGTTTGTGAGTAGCATTTTTTTAGAGAAATAATAGTGATCTAACTGTGAACACACAATGAGAATACCCAATGCGTTGCTTGCTAAAAACATTCTTGAAAAAGAGTAAAATCCAGACATTTCCCCATCTTAATTCTCAGGGAAAAGCTGCATGCATTATGGAAAAAAAAAAAAAATTAAGGTGCCATATTTTCCTTGAGTGATTTCTCAAGATAAGCCATTAATTTGGTAATACAGGATGTTCTGCTGCCAATTTAGGAAAAATTAAATATGTAAATGGTGGTTTATCTCAAATAGAGTCTTACATTTAGAAAGAATTCTAATGCGAATCCTAATTCTACCCTCAACTTTTGTGATAAACCAAATTATTGTGCACTCTTCCACTAAAAAACTTCTGTGGAAAAGTTTTCTCTATCATGCCCTTACCATCATGATAGGAGCTCAAGGAGAGCCATGTAAAACCAATTTCCCATCCCAGGCAAGAAACATTGCCTAGGGAACACTGTTTATAGGGAGTTGATGTAAGTATGTTTTTCTCTCTTCCACTACTTAAAAAATATTTGAAAACAAAATATGTATACAGAAATGACAATGTATGGTTGCCTGAGAATTAGCAGGATCACCATTCAATGTGATTTTTCTAATGAATGAGAAGCAACTAACTGACCTCCTGTAAAAGCTAAATTGCATAGCTTTGAAATTTCAGCAGTGCTGCTCTGTCACAGAACACAGTGGTAAATCTTCAGTAAAATTCTAAGGAAGAATCAGTATATTTCCTTTGTGACTTTGGATTTTTCAGGTGCTTCAGAATATTTTAAAAAATATTTATTTATTTTCGTTTCAGTCTTTAAAAGGTTTTCAGTCTAATGGACCAGGGCTCCAGTACAAAGTCAGCTGGCGTCAGAAAGATGTTGATGATGAATGGACATCTGTTGTAGTTGCAAATGTATCTAAATATATTGTGTCTGGTACACCAACTTTTGTTCCCTACGAAATAAAAGTACAAGCTTTAAATGACCTGGGATATGCACCAGAGCCATCAGAGGTGATTGGACATTCAGGGGAAGACTGTAAGTTTCGTAGTTTGACTCAATTATACTAAAAGCAACTAAATGTGTAACTTAAATGGGTATTTAAAATACTAAAATATTAAAATATTGAAAAAGGGGGATAGTAGTTATTTTTTTAATTAAAATGAAGTAATTTGGAGATAATAAGGCTTCATAATACTCTGTAGTATTAATCCTGAGGTCAGCTTTTTAACATAGGAACATTTTAACCTACTCCTTGAGTGCAATGCAAAGATTCATTCTGAAAAAGTACGTTCGTGTGGTGTCTCATTCTAACTAGGTACTTGTTGCATCCTTCCCACACAGTGCCAATGGTTGCTCCAGGCAATGTGCAGGTTCATGTTATTAACAGCACATTAGCAAAGGTGCATTGGGACCCAGTTCCACTAAAAACTCTCCGAGGACACCTTCAAGGGTACAAAGTAAGTACAGTCAAAAGGTTTCTGTTCCTTGTTTGTTAAAATCTATCACTCTTCATATATTAGACTGTATCCATATTGAAGTAACTGCCATGTAAGAGGACTCTCACTTTTCAGTGAGCTCACAAGTTTTGCTGACAAGAACAGCAGCATTGATATAATTCATTTAAAGTTCAGCAATGTTCCAACCTTATAGCACTAGCCTCCTGTGACATTGTCCTTGAAGAAAAACGGGATGTGTTTGCAATTAGGTTTGCACACATTATATAGATTTTAAAAATGATAATAGTTTTACAGATGTTATTCCAAAAGGATATTTAAGAGAATGGGGAGAAACAGTTTTTGTAGGAGTCTCTTCTAGGTCTAATGCTAAGATTACTCATCTTCTGCCATAATATAATTAATCACATCATTAATTCTGAGTAACTGGCCACTTGCTAGCTTATGCACTGTCTTTTTGGGGACCAGAAAAAGCTCAGTTTAAAAGCTCATTTTAAGGAGATAGGAAATGGCAGAAGATTTAAAGTGTACATATAATAGAAGGAAGCTTAGTGTAAGATAAAGTGCTGGCTTTGATGAAAACTGAGAAGGCCGTGTTGGAGACAAAAGACAGCAATTAATAGAGAATGGGAGACAGAAGGAGTTCAAGGTTAGAAACTGGGGGAACTGATGTCCCTGGAGGACCAGGGAAAGTCTGGTGGCAAAAGTTGCTTCAGAGGTTGCACTAGAAGCCCATCAGAAGAACCTCAAGAGTGGAAACTGCAGAAGCATGGTAGACTGGTTGTGGAGGGAAGAGTGGAATGAGAGGATACACCAACTTCCTGACTGCAACAATAGAAGAAAATAAAAAATAATTACGTCTTTGCTCCTCTGCAAATATACTAATAAATAATGTTCTAACAAAACAGACTAGTTACACAGCCTGAACTAGGTTACTTCGTAAGACAGACTAATTTAAACTACTTCTGTTTAAATGAAAGGAGGAAAAAGAAATATTTGAAAAATTAAAAGAATAAAGAATATTTGGAGGAGAATAAATGTTCATCATACTTATAAAATGGAGGACTAGCATTCAAGAGCATTGAAACCAAACTTCAGTGCATTACAGGTGGTTACCACATGAATGTGAGTTCCTGGTATGTAGATGTCACTTACCTGGCACAAAATACCACCGTCCTGAGAGACTTAAGCTAGTTCTGTATGAGCTAGCGTAAGTGTTTGTAGTTAGTGTGGTGCTTTGCCCTAGATAATAAACTCAGCTGAGAAACAGGACTTACTAGTCTGTTAGATGTTTATCTGTTACATGACAGTCTCATATCAACCTGGTATTTCACACACTAATGGGCAATCAAAAGAAAATGTCCATTATGTGAGGATTAAAGAGTTAGAATTTAGTGAAGTTAATGCTTGTTATTAATCCAGTTACAGCAATGCTAATGCTCATAATCCAAATCATCAAATTTCTGTTAAAGATCATTAATAATACAAAAAAATCTGTAGACACAAACATCTGCCCATACATCAGGTGTTAAGTTCTCACACGTCAAAGGCATGGTTGCAGTGAGTTGTCATCATCCCAAGTTTAGACTGAGATTTCTTTTTCCTCAGAGTTGGGGTCTCTGAGGATTATTTTCTGTCCTGTATTTGCTAATGGGTTGCACACTTTCCTCTCCAGTTGGAATAAGGGGTTAGTCACGCCATGATTACTTCTGTTTAGTGTATTAGTCCTTCTGTATACAGTATGATTTTTTTCTGTGGGGAGGAGAACCACACAATTACAAAAAGCTAAGCAAAACCGAAGCTAAAATAAGTTAGTCAATAATCATAAATAAAACAAGCTCAAGACCACAGGATTGACAACAGACCTGACCACTGAGTAGTTTTGCTGTTATGGCGAGGACAAATGAGACAATGGTATATCCTTGAATAAATTGCAGATGCGGCAAAAGTTTCTAATTATTTTTTGCAGATACAGCTAAATCAAGCTAAAATAGGCTAAAAACGAGACAAGGCATGACAAGTCCTGAGTCCTAGTGGATAGTTATTGTTACAAAGCTTTCTTTGAATTCAAGCTGAAAACTTCTCATGGATGTCAAGTACGCTTTAAGTGTCTGAGTTATTGACGTAGCTTACAAAGCACATGACTATCTCTTTTTAAACACATCAGCAAAACCCTACTAGAAAACTTAGGCTTTCCTAATTAATAAAATTATTTCAGACGGTAGCCCAATACGCAGTGTTGCATTAGGGACACATTTCTTAATAAAGAGAGGGGTATTTCTCTAAAGAGTCAAGTCATGAAGACAAATAGATGAACAAAGCAGGAAGACATCTAACTAGCAGCGGTCTACAGCACATCACTCATATTTTGCTCTTGTGTTAATCTGGGTATTACTCAATATACTGTGGTACTATAAAGCATTTCAAACCTAAGAAGAAATTTTAAAAAGAACTCTTTTCACTGTTACTGCTGCCATTTTTTTCCTGTTATTCTTGCGAATTCAGTGGTTATTCAATACAGTATGTGAAAAATGTGATGCAGTTTCTTTTACTGTCATATTCTTCTTCCAAATCACTGCTTATCATAGAATCATAGAATCATTA
>NW_009235143.1:0-20326 GCF_000690835.1 Fulmarus glacialis
GAAGTGAGCACCCCACGCCACGCAGGCCCAGCCCACGCTGGGAAAGGAGAGCTGGGCCAATGTGGAAACCGGCAGACCCTTGACATGGCAGGGGGGGCCAAGGGGAGAGCCTCATGTACACCAAGATAGTACATTGTCTCCTTCGAGTCGGACTAAACTGTGCTAGCCCGACCACTGCTATAGCTGGGCCCAGAGTGGGGTTACTGCCTTCATTCAGGACAGCCACGAAATCAGGTCTCCTCCCAGTGAGCAAACCCTCGTGCCTAGGCCTCGTTTGTCAGGCTCTGTGGGTTTCACGCTGGTCCATACCCCTGGCCAAATGGGAGCACGTGTGTTTTGCAATTATGCGGTGCTCGTCACCACATGGTCCCAAGGGGCATCTGATCATCCACCTGAAATCTGCTTCACCTCCAAGTATCAAATAAGGTGGCCTTCTGCACAGAAGTCTTGGGAGAAGAGCATGAATTCACAGCCTTTAAAGGAACAGTTTGCTCTTGAATGGAAAAATAATTCATTAGTTAGTGATAATAAAAAAGACCACATGTATTTTTCAAGTCAACCATGTGGTTGTGTGAAAATCAGTAGCACTTTTCCCTATCAAATATATAGCTTATTTTAGAAGACTTTGTGTTTCATTTCTGATGGTTTGACAACACTATAAAATATGGAACACAAGAATTTTTTTTAATTGTGCAGCAGTTAAATGGGGGCTGAGGAAAGTCATGTTTTAACAAGGATGCCATAGTTAACAGCAGCGCACAGACCTCACATGCCTAAAGACAGCATTAAGCAAAAGCAAGCTGACTGCAAGGATCAGTCTAGGATCCAAACTCACTAGAGCAGACAATGTAATTGGCATCGGAAATTGCAAAAAATCAGTGCCGCAGCTTCCTGTACACAGTGAAAAAAACTACTTCTCCTTGGCATGTATAAACAGCCAGATGAAGTCAACAGAACAGCACAGGTTTTAAACCAGAGGGTCTTGCCAGACCTTCCGAAAGGGAAAAAGGTACTATGGAATTGAAGACCTGATTGCAAAAATGCACAGAACACAGAAACTACTTAAAAGAAGTGAGAAACAAGCCCAGAAGATCTCTTTCTGGAAAGAAAACCCAAAAGGATTAAGAAACTGTGAAACTACTACATTTAGATTAAAGCTCAAGGTCCATATTCTGTACAGCTCAGAGAGAAAAAAAGAATCCCAACACCTGTGCAGTCTTGGTATGATAAGTGGAAAGTTTAGGATGATAAATGCAATTGAATTTCTGTAGAATGTCAATTTAGTTTGAGAAAAATGTAATGTAGTTTTACAACCTCTTACTGTAAGAGCACAGTCAAGCACTCCACATCATCCTTTTACATCACAGGCATGCGGCGAAGAGGGAAAAACCACTGGGCATTTCCTTTCTATGGAAAGTCTTCTGAGGCTACCAAACTGGCAGATGCCCTACATGTCTAAAACAAGTTCCCTATAATACATCTTCGCTCCCAACTTCTGGTGCTTTCTTCACAAAACAAACAAGCTCTTTTTTCTCTTCCCTAGGAGAATGTTGGCAAACTTAAAAGGCTAAGACTAAGGTAAAGGGAACCACAAGAAGTAATAAATTTAGTAAGAAGAGAAAAAAGGGAGATTCAGTAACTGTGAAGTAACCTCATAACACAGAGGAACCCAGTGGCAAGCAAAGATGTAAGATGTAGCGCCTGAAAACGTTAGAGAAGAGAGCCTTGCAGTTTCTATATATAAATAAAGGTAATCTTAAAAGGCAGTTCTAGTAGTTATTAACTCAGGCCGAGCAACAGCCCTCTAAAGAGAAGAAAGGAATGAGGCATGTGCAAATTTTGGACTTTGCAAAATAATGTATATGCAAAAATATTGACTAGATGACATGCTATTTTTCATCATGGAAAAAGAAAGCTTGGACAGCAATAAAAAGTGTATATGCAAAAATACTGACTAGATGACATGCTATTTTTCATCAAGGAAAAAGAAAGCTTGGACAGCAATAAAAAATATGTTTTGAAAATGCTTGGTATTGGCATCAAGTGAAACACTGAGCAAGGAATGACTGGAAGATCAGACTTTGGGGCTGAGTACCTTGCCCTCAGTCTAACAATGCATTCAAATATTGGCTTAGATTTAGATACAGAAAGTACATTGATGCCAGTAATTGCAACATTAAAAGTTAAAAGTTTTTATTTTTAAACTTTTTTAGTAGGGACAGGGTCACCAACTTCAGGATCAAAACATTCAAAAACCCCTTAAAATTCTAATTTGTGCTGCAGTCCTCCTGAAATTATGAGGAGCTCTTCTTATGCAAGAAGTGCAGTAATAGCCCTCTTGCGGGAAGTTACCCAATTAAAATGTAGTAGCTCATGAAGCGCAGTGTATGGCATTTAATATAACTTCATAATTTTTTTCATTTTACTTTTTCGCTTTGCTGCTGAAGACAATCTGTGCCAAGGCTGGCATGTTTTATTCCCTTTTATAGAAGAATGTATTTCTAAAGTTGTGCAGGGATCCCAAAGTACATGTCAGAGACTGTAGAGACAGGCTATCAAAATCTCTGTAGAATGACAGCATTGTAACCTACTTAGAAGAAAATACTCTGGTGCATCTTTTATTTGCATATATGTTTTTTCACAAAAGACAACTATTGAAAATGTTAATGCTTACCTTCCCAGTATTTTTTGAAAATGGACTTTCAATGTGTATGATTGTAAAATTTCCCTATTGATATAAGTCACATCTAAATGATTCATAGATGAGTTTGGAGAAAACCTCAAATATTGTTGCTCATTTCCTTGATTTCATGCAGTCTATCTTTGCTGGGGCAATGCAGGAAATATTAATATGAATTTAAATTGCACAAGCACTTATGGATGTGAAAATAAATTGGAATATCATGTGAAAATCTTGGTAGTGTGACTTGCTAGATATGCTTAAATAATATTGGAGTGCATTCAGGACATGTCAAGATGGCCTTTTGCTTACCAAATCTGCTGTTTAGTCTACAGAATTTGAAAAACAGCATATAGCTAATTAACTAGATGGATCTGTGAAGAGCAGTTTGTGGGTCTCTTGTACAGATCAAGTGTCAAGACACGCAGGAAAAAAAGGGAAGATTCTGCCAAAGAAGTGGACTATTTCTCCTCTTTCAAACTAGTGTGAAATAAGGCTGAATCTGTCATCATTCAATCTGATCACCTGTAAAATAAGATTAAGGCAGATTCAAACTACATTTAGTTTCACGTCTGTCACTTTACAGCTTTTTTATCTCTTCTCTGTATTCTCTTTTATGCAGTAAGCTCTGGGGGTGTCGACTCTCATTTCATAATTGTACATTAATTAGTTGTATGCTTCTCTTTAGGCACGGCAACATAAAAAGTTAAATAATAAGCACGTGCTTATCATTAAGTATGTGAGTAATGGCATCCCTGTGTAGCAGAGCACTTAACGCATTCCAGTTGTATTTAAGCAGCTTGTTGGGGATGGAATTACTTACTTGTTTATAGTTCAATATATGTTTAAGGGCTTTGCTGAATCCAAGGGGAAAATGTCCTGATCTCACAAATACTAATCTTTGTGACTACTTTTACTAATGGTAGTTTTGTGGTTTAATTCAGTTCTGTGGAGCTGTTCTTTTGGGAACACTACTCAGTGAATACTGTAGGCTTGACCCCCGGTTCTGCTAAGTATTTACATTGCCCTATCTATTTATTATCATGAGATACAGGCTTCTGTTGTATTTTTGCTAAAAATCCTGTTTTATGCAGTACTGGGTTTTGGTATGGATTTTGAGTGAAGTTTCATGTTTTTCATTTAATTACGGGCAGAAATTTGCAAGGAACTTTTAGTGAGGATGATTTAACTGAGAATCAGAGGAAGGAGAGCAAATTTTTGAGTGTGTGAGTGTGACGTTATCATGTCACGTTGTACTACTCTTCTGCTATGTAAGAAACCTATGAAAGCAGTAGTCAAAAGGAACGATGAAATCTTACTCATTGGTCAATGTTAGTTTTCCTGTTATAGAAGCGTTAGCGTTTCTGCTTGAGCTTCTTAGTTCATTCTTTAAATCTAGGCTGCAGGCGATCCATTAAGAGACTAGCAGTGTCCCTGAGTTATGCATCAGTGCAACTAAACAAAGTGAGGTGCTGCTTCCAGCTTAGTAGTTGAATATACCGTTCTGCTTTGATAGAGTAGTTTCAGGAAATCAGCTTTACCATGATGCTGGGCCACTGTTCCAGCCCCAGATGTGAGCTGTGAAGCATCTTAGTAGGATAATTGCAGCTGGTTAAATGTCTGTGCTCTTGACCTTGTGATCGTCAGTGCTTTGTAATCCAGCTGTGTCTGAGGAAAATGCAAGCGTACCCAAATACTGCTGAAAGTCAAAAACTACTAAAAATATTTTGTGGTCCTCTTCATGCCACAGCTTCTTTGACTTATTCAAAATGTCACAGCATCCTCAGGAGCTCCAGTCACCTTCAGAACGCGCGAATGGGTCAGGCATGAAAGTCTGGTGTTTTAATCTGTTTTCTTGCGGCTGCAGTTTTTTTCTTACTAGATGACATTCTTTTCGTTGTTGTCTGCTGCTGTTTCTTTCATCACCGTGTGTATGATGGCATCAGTGTCATAATCAGAGCTTGACAAGACTTGCTGCATCTACATCATCAGTAAAATGCATCGGTCCTCTTCATGTACTATTCTACTAATGGTTAAAATCCCTCGTCTAGTGTTCAGTAAGAACCATTTCTGCTTATTGCTGAGGAGGTTCTGCCATAGCTTACTTTTTTCCCAGTAAATCTAAATTGCAAATATTTTTTTCAGCCCCTAGAGGTAGAAAGCATAGAGCCAGCTCTAAACTTTTTCCTGGGATGACTTACTAATGATTGCCTGAGATCAATGTTCTTGTTGCATAGGAAAGCCCAGACGGTGCAGCAGAAGTACTGAAAAATCCAGACACACAGAAAATACATATTTTTTTTCTAAAAAGCTGGGGATATTTGAGATTCTTTTTGTTGCTATTTTTGAGATTTCGGGGAATAATCAAGTAATGAATTCAAGGTTTACAACCCACTGGGCTAGAAACTTAATTTTTGCTTGAAATAATTACACAATCACCCGATTCTAGGAAATGGTGCTTTAAGGAAAACAACAAATTGTGCAAAATTTGTGGTAAAATCACATGAATTGATAACTTGGTGACATAATTTTTTACAGAGAGAACACTTTGTAGGATATAATCAAATAGCAATGTGGGCAGATAACCAATCTGTATTCTGACAGTTATATATTTAGTGTTGTTCCAAGCACTTAACTAGACTGTGCCCTTATTCAGACAGTGCTTCGTAAGTAGCATAACCCCAACTGCAGTCATTGCAGGCCAAGTCAGTCAAAGAAACCCCTTTAGAGACAGAATTTTTCTGTTCTTTCACAATAGTTAATTTGCCACTGGGTGACATTTGCTACCCGCTTCTGTTGATGCTGTACCTAGCTGGTTTTGTCCATCTCCAAGCTCCTTGGTGGATGGGTGAGGTGTGGTGGAAAGCGAGATAAGTACTCAGTCCCTGTTAGAACAGTTCATTCAGGCAGAAAATAAAGACCTTTACCTCGCCATATTCACCATGCTTGGGCTCGTCCTGTAAGGACCCATTTAGCTGTTGACTTCTTCTGTAAATACACTTACTACCCTAATATAAAATACAGGGGGAAAGACCATGAGTTTTGAATGTGAGTCTTGGATATCTTTTATTTAGTTCTTGACAGATACTGAGGTGACTTATGCTTTTCCAATACAGAACTGGAATGCCAGGGGTGACAGCAGTGTGAATTTTCTTCTGCTCCTTCAACCTCTCCCTCAACCAAGGACTTGAAGAGTGAGGATATCTCAGTTTTATATCCTCCTGCAAAATGAGACTGCTGGCGAGGATCCCTAGGTACAGTACATTACTTATATTAATATGGAGTTTTGTCAACCTAAATTATTATTTTACAAATGGTGACTACCTAGATTAGGTACAAGGAGCTGATCAGGCACAGCAGCACAGAGCCTAGTACAGTCATTTACTCTACCTTTCATATTCTCCATGGCAAATGGAGTGGCATCTTTTTATTGCGCAATATTCTGAGAGCTTTTTAAGACCAGCCCCCTTTTCTGAAATCTATTCCTCTAAATATATATTTTTTCCATACAGCTGTGGCAGAAGGATTTCCTCTGTTGGGTAAAAGAAGGGTTTGTTCTTTTATAAGAACCTTGTAAGTATAAAGCCAAAAAAGGTTTTAGGATAAATCAAGCCAAGTACTGGAGTAGCCAGATCATCTTCCTGTCTTCCTATTTTTTTTTTCCGAAAAGGGAGAGAAAAGCAAAGAAAAGGAACAAAACGTATTTAAATTTAATGCCTAAAATGGATTTGAAGGAACTATAAATATTTCACACTGATGGGTGAAATCCTGCTTCTCCTCAAGTCAATGAGTGTTACTGACTAACAGGGTCAGCACTTCAACCCTACATTTCTGGATTAATGTTTCACTTGAATAAATGTAGGCCAATGATTTAGGTATCAGAAAGAATCTTTTTGTTTCAAAACTAGTTGTTTATTTCATTCTTATTTTCTTGTTTTCCTGTATTTACACAGGCGCTGTACATACTGCACTGTATTTGTAAAAGCTATCATTTTCTTTAGAAAAGAATATTGTTTGCTCTCCTGAATAATTCATCTTGGAGTTCTCTTTTAATCCCCCATCAAATGTGCCATTCTTGTATCTTCATAAAAGAAAAGAAGGGAAAACAACACTCTAAGGCTGATTTATGAATTAGACCATGAACATTAAAAATATATAAAGTGTTGGTATAAATAAGAACTTCAGTTTAGATTCTGGTTCAGTTATATCAGTACCTCTGAAACAGCACTATTGGTTGTATACAGATTTCCACTAATGTAACAGACTTATCACAGAGTATGAAAAAAAGAGCATAAGAGAGAAATATGATGAAGATTTGATATTTAGCCTTGAGCTAATATGGCTGACAATATATGTAGGTTTTGAAGGAAAACAGAAATGCTTAGAGTACAATATAAATTCAACAGTAAATACAATGCAATTTATAATATTTGTGAAAACCCAACTAATAGTTGATAGAAGAGCTTTTTATCCAAATTCCTATATATCCTATTAGTTTAAAATGTAAATATTTTAGGTGGAAAGGGAAGAACCCAGAAGCACCTTTGTAGAGAATCTGTGGCCCACAAGCACTTGTAAGGTCTTTCATTAGATTACTGTTATGCATTTGATGTACATGTCAGATTAGCAAGAGACCTTTCAGCATCCCAGTGAGGTTCAGCTCCATCTTGTCCTTCTGATCGGCAGGAGGTCATTTGCCTCTACAGCCCAGCTGCTGAGCTGGGATGTCTCCAAATCTTTGTTGTAAGCAGCTCCAACTCATTTTCCCAGTATAAGATAGACTGAGGCATTGCAGCTCCTATAAAGTGTTGTTTCAAAGCTGTGTATCTTGTGGTGTTTATAAAACATTTAATGGTAATAACCAAAATAGTTGTGTATTGCCATGAAGTATGTATTTACAAAGTCAAACCAGTATTAAAGGCACACATCAGTGTTTTGTCCCTGACTAATAGGGTCAGCACTTCAACCCTACATTTCTGGATTAATGTACTTGAATACAATGTAGGCCAACGATTTAGGTATCAGAAGGAATCTTTTTGTTTCAAAACTAGTTGTTTATTTCATTCTTATTTTCTTGCTTTCCTGTATTTAGACAGGCGCTGTACATACTGCACTGTATTTCTAAAAGCTATCATTTTCTTTAGAAGAGAATATTGCACACAGCGTATAAAAAGTGGTTGCTTGTAGCTGAGCTGGCCAGCCCTGAAATGTCAGGCTCTTCCAGCCACCAGCTTCATTCAGCCTGTAATAATCAGCCAAACCTGTTTTGCTTACCTGTGGTTGGTTGCCTCAGCACGGTTGAGTGGTTTGTCTATGGCTTCGCTGATCTGGGTACGTACCTTAGTGATAAGCAAAGTTAGGTGCTACATTGGGGGACCTCAGGGGTTGCATTTCGTCAGCAGCAAGGAATGAATTGTTGAGAGTTCTTTTGTATAGCACTTAATAAAAGGAAAATAAAATGTGTTAGAGGAACAATGGAGTGAAATCTGTTGGGGAAACAAAAGAGAAGAGGGTCTCCACATTAACATTCTTGGAACCGTAGGCTGATCTACATCATCAGTTGTGGTGAGCAACACATATAATCCCCTCTTCCTGAGTCATCCGTCAATATTTATAATGGTTCACCAGTGTTAACGTGATAATGTTTAAGAAGTTGAAATATTTCTGAAGTGTAGCTTTCCCAGGAATCCTCATGGTATTTATAGGAGATCTTCTTTAAACCCTTTTTTTAGTGTTGTTGAACAAATTTGGTAGAGAACCTGATGTGCTCCATATTCGGGAGTTGTTCGAGGTTGATTTGTTCATCGGCTGTACTGATTTTTGTGTGATACAGGTCCCCAGCCAAAAGGTTGTATGTCTTGTATAGTAATTTACTGTTCAATTAATAAAAGCAGAACAGAAGGGACTATTACTTGTTTGCTTTTACTACTTATTTTGATATTTGTTACTACCTTTTTCCACTCTCCTGTTGTCATTTTGGATGTCAGTTGTAGGACATTAATCAGAACCTTTTTAATGTATTCATGTTCAGGAGTACAACCAAAACCTAAATTCAAATTTACCATGTCACATTTCTGACTGTTGGCTGCATGCCGACAAATAACAAGCATTAGAGCAATTAGTTTCACATGTGAGTAAAAATACACTTATATATTCATGTTTCCTAACACTGACCAGGAAGAGGATGATGAGCAAAGACTCAGATCCTCAGAGGTGTTTAGGTCTCTTAGAAAAATACATTTCAGTACAGACACTAAATGGAAGATGGGCAGTGCCAATATGCATCTCTGTGTGTCCTGGGGCTGTTTTTAGCAATTGGAAGTTCATACAGGAGCCTGACTGAGCAAAACACCTGCTGATTTTAGTCCAGTTTTGTTTGAGGGAGAGCCTTAGGTTTAAAGGTCTGTTTGTTCCAGGATGATTGAAGTCAACACAAGTTTAGCCATTGATTTGAAAGAGCAGGTGGCAGTCCGTAGGGGTCCACTCCTGTTCCAGCTGAAGTCAGCTGAGACGTTACCTTTATTTAATAGGAGATAGCTGTAATTCAGCAAATAATTAGCAAAAATGTCAGTAAAAATGTCTTTAAACTTTTGTGCAGCTGAATCAGCTCACCTTTGAAGAAACCTTGTCTCCTTCAGATGTTGGGGCTATTGACAGAACAGCAGTAGCAGCTGCTGTGTGGGTGTGTGTGTGTCTTGCCCGGCAACCTCATTCACTGACTGTGGTTTTCACCTCCCACGCTCCACCTGCACAGGGCGTGATTACTCAGTTTCTGTACAGCAGCAGTAGATTCTGCCTGGTGTTAATACTCGGTTGAAAAGCAATTGCAGTCTTTCTTTTTTAAAATCTTTGGATGCTAGGGATGCACTTTCAGCCTCCCTTATGCAGTATTCATGAACTTCAGAATAGCTGGAAAGGTGTGATTGCATGCAGAATGATAAGTACAAATGAATCAGTATTATATTAGGACTGGTTTGTCATGTGTGTGTGTATGTATATGTATATACATGAGTGATCTATTTTGTATAAGGAATTCCAGTACTACTAATCGTAATAGTTTCTTCTCTGTTGTCATTATACACATTTAATTGGAGAGTGTGCCATTAAAATATCTGATCAAGAACATAGAAATACCCCTTTTTCTCTCTTAGTATTTTTCTTTGCTAATACTTTTTTAGTTTGTAACTTTATTTAAAGAAAATAGTCAGATTAGCTTTTCTTTAATTTTATTTACATGGTATATAGACTATATAATATACAATGTACAAGAATTACATAATGTGTAGTACATATTACATAATATGTGGTATATATCATGTGTTATATAACATATAATATGTTTAAATATCTATCAGAGAATCACAGAATTGTTCATGTTGGAAGGGACCTCTTGAGATCATCTAGTCCACCCCCCCTAAATTTTTTTTTCCAAAATTATTTTTCATTTGAGCAAGAGAGTCCTTTCATGCAGTTTCTTCTGCCTTATTTAAACCATTTATATGTGTACCCTAAAAAAAATGAAACCAGAGATAAATATATTAAAAACTATATAAAATAAATGCACTTTTTAGAAAATTTTAAATCATTTTATCCAAAAGAATG
Source organism: Fulmarus glacialis (assembly GCF_000690835.1). NCBI lineage: Eukaryota > Metazoa > Chordata > Aves > Procellariiformes > Procellariidae > Fulmarus > Fulmarus glacialis. The sequence goes on from NW_009235143.1 coordinate 10,283, forward strand.
ATAACAAATTTCAACAGCGTAAGCAGCTATTTCTCCTTTGGAATTAATAATAATAATATGATTTATAGCATCTACAACTCTGCGTCTTGAGTTATTCTATGATTCTTTAAAATCATCACTGTTTTGTTTTTTTTTTACCTCTTCAAAAACTGGTTTGATCATTCCATGCGTGAGCCACACCCTGAAAAACCGAAAGGCTTTGTACACCTAATTTAAGATTTAACCTAGTATCAGTGTTAAACCTGTTTCAGTCTGTCATTCTCTTGCTTAAAATGCTGTGGAACTCAAGGGTTTCTATTTGCTTGTTTAGCAAATCAATTTATTATAATCCGCCGTGGCTTAGAACTTGATTCCTGCAGTCCAAGGTGTATAGTGCGCTTTTCTTCCACTAAAAATAATTGGGGAAGAAAATTCACTGACTTCTTTTTCTTTTCAAGTGCACTGAATGGAACAAAAAGAGCCAGCTTGATAGCACCGTAAGCTAAACTCATAATTGTGCGCAGAGCAGGCAACAGACAATCAGACCTTCTCACATAAACCCAGAAACCGTCAGCCTTTCACTTAAGTGCAGCTGTTTTGACGTGCTCTTGCTGAGGTTTTCAGCAATGGTCACAGTTGCTGATCACCACGAACTGGACTGATACCACCCCTGATTGCTCCTAGACTTCTGAAAAGGTTTTGTGGGAATTAAAAAAAAGGCTTATTAATTCATGTTGCTTTAGGCTATCATAATGCCACAGTCTAAAAGATCCCTCGCTTTAGAGCTGCAGAATCCCTGGGAAGTTCAGGAACCTGACTCCGCAGTGACCTTTTCTGAAAAAAAGGTCAGCGTGCTACAGACAGACTTGCCAAGTCAACTGCTTTTCCCTGTAGACTAAAGCTTTGTGGTCTTATCCACAGATCTGTTAGGAAACTTGGCCAAGCTATTGCTTTTTGTTGTTTCAGGCTCAATTTGTGTGTTGAATAGAGGTTCATACTAAGTGAAAGTGATTTTAGTACAATGGAAGTAAACTTAGCATCGAAAGTGCTTAAAATTCATCCTGTGGCTCCCTCTACATTATCTCCAAATTTTTATGATTTTAATGCAGATTTCCTAGATTCATTCATAGGATTTGGTTCTGTACAAATCTCACTCTCCCATTTTCATGCTCGTTCTTCTTTTGTTCTGTCAAAGTTGGGGGGGGGGCGTACATTAGGGAATGATCTTCCAATGGTTTGAATTAGCTTGGGATCAAAAAATAACCTCATTACTGCCACCTCATTATTGTTGCCTCATTATTTCCTATGCCAAAGAGCTTTTAAGCACAGGGTTTTATTTCCTTTATTTTAGGGGGGCATTTTTGGGGTACAAAATCTGGACAGGCCATTACCAGTTATTTTAAACACAGTCATAGAAATGTTTTGAGAGTTGGGGGTGGCTTGGGGTGGCAGTTTTGCTTTGACAGTGGCTTGGGGCTTTTTGGTTTTAACTGAAGATTAAATCTGGGCTGGAACAAATACGTGCTGTTCCCATCCTCTTCCTTCAAACTTCTCTTTGTGAGATAAATAGACATTAATACTGAAAAGATTGCGGAAGCTGAAGATTTTATTGTATTAAACCTCTCTGGTATCATATTTTCCCCTACTTTCCTTTATCTCTGTTCATTTGCACCTTAGATTAGGGTACCTGTTTAGGGCAAGAACTGTGTCTTTGGGTAGTATTAATCAGCTAATGTATCTTTGGAGACAATTATGTGAATTTTTCTGTTAATATTTTAGAAGTAGACTCTTAACCTGTAACAGTTACTTTTACCTATTAAATGTCTCAGGTCAGATTCTCAGTTCTTCTAGGTTTCCAGACCTGTACAGAAAGCTGCAGAGATCTGCTGATTTATAGCCATTGCACATCTGCCACAGCATTCATCCAGTTATTTCACTGAAATATAATCTGAAACTAGGAATGTGCATGCTGCTAAGGACTTAAAACTTTATTTATGTGACTACTGCAGCAAAAATATATGCCAATCGACAGTGGCTTCTATATTGAATATTGTCGGGTCATTGTCCAGTCTTGCCCGCACAGGCTTCCTAATAGACATAGAGTTCAGATGCTGGACCCAGATGTGGCATTGGAAGGTGGGAGCTCTGAGGTTGCACTGACAGGGATAGATGAATCATGGACTGATCCAAGCAAAAGATGTTACTCTCAATTTTTTATTAACCTCAGAAACCTCAATCAAGGTACTTACAGCAGAGTGAAGTATGAATGTGTCAAATTCCTATGTGAGTCACAGACCAAATCTCGTGGATCAAAACTCAGTGGCTGAACTTTGCACTGGGCTTTATAAGAACAACTTTATAAGAATAACTTGCACTTGAGAGTCCCAGTGATACCTGTCACTGCTGTGGGTTCTGTGTTCAGATAGCTCTGCAGTGTCACAGCTTAGCACAAATATATTCACCTAGAATTTGTTATGTGCTCTAAGGAATAACTTGTCATCAAACATATATATCAGTAGCTATGTATGTAGTGAATAAAGATAGAGTGTTCTCGTCCATGGCAAAAAAGCAGAGGACTATATGTCAGTTGGCTGTTTAGTTGGTTTATGATTCAGTTGGCTCAATTGACGCAAGTTTTATGATACAACTGGCTCTTCAGTGTTTTATGATACTTTTCCCATCAAGTTCCACCTGTTTCAGAAGGGTGACGGATCTGAATTTGTGGGACTCCTGTCCTTTGGTATTATCAGAAGGACATAGTGAGATATTTTCAGTCTGGCAGCACCGCTGGCTATTTGGCAGGTGTTGTGCAGGATGAAATGGGATTGGCCATTACTAGCTCCATGCGTGTGTTGTAGCAGCAAACATTTGGTTGTCTCTATGAGTTGTATCTACTGACAGCACACTTATGCTGCTGTCCAGAAAAGAGGAGGGAGACTAGTGGTGATGCATAACATAATGCTCAAATTTATACAATTGCTGTGTTTCAGTAATGGAGGAAATGTTGTATTTTACAGCATGATCCCTGATCAGCTGTGAAACTGGTGAAGTTTTGTGAAGAACTGAAACTTTCTAGCAATCATTTTGCTTACATGCCACAACTTTTTACACTTTTTCACAACTTCTTAAATAACCCATCTTTCAAAATTATGGATTTGCTATGACTACTCATTCATAAAAAGCCTGCTACCTTCTTTTGTCTGAAGAGTTGTTGTTTAACAGACATTCTGTATTGATCCACTGTCTTGGCCAGGTAAAAATGGCCATTAAAACTGCAATAATTCCAGCTCAAGTATTTTGAAAGAACTTGTATAATCCGCTCCTCTCTTTTTAATGTGAAAAAATGTCTGTATTTTCCTAGCAGGTTTTTTTCCGAAGAACAGCCACAACAGCGTGTCACAGGACAAACTCAGTGAAAGCTACACAAGGATAAAACCTGGCCCACTGATACTGAGTTTATTTGAAACTCCCCTCCTGCACACAGTCACCTGAGGGGTTTGGGTTTGCAGCTTTGCGCTACCACACCCGTGTTAGTCACCTGGCGAGCACATCTTTTACATTCCACCCGTTGTCTGGCTCTCAATCCACACACAGATGTATGCACGTATATTCACACCACAGTGAGCAAAAATGATCAAACAGAACTGATACACTGTGCAACAAAACACAGTAGAAATGTTGAGGAAAAGGCTATGTAGAAAAGACTTCTAGACAACTGTGTTCATCTACGCATGTGTAAGTGAAAACAGGCAACTAAAAGAATTTGTTGATTAAAAGAAGATAACTAATATGCAAAAAATACATGTTGTATGCGTAAAATGAATGTATTGCATACGTTTGGTATTCCATAGCATATGTGAGATAAAATTCAATATGCAATTATGTGAAATTATTTACTATATTTGGTTAATTCTTCCATTCTTTCATACCTTAGTGTTCAATGATAGGGATTCAAGTCTGTGACATCTGTTCTTGACTTACAGTCTGTGGCTTTTAGAGAGTTACAAATGCTCATTTGCAAAAGCTACATGGAAATATGTATCACATGTAATATAAACGTTGTACAGCATCCACACTGTGTCAGCTCTGTTAACTAGATGGTGACACTAGATTTATTGGAAGATGAGACTTGAAAATTAACCAAAACAAAAATATAGTCTTTCTCTCCAAGCATGTAGAGGTCCTTGTGCACCTCCATTTGCCCTCATAAAAGAACATTTAAATGGACTACGTACTTACGGAATTTTGGTATAATGATTTTTTGCAGAGAAAACTTTGTTTCAAACAATGAAAAATGTGGTGGAATATGATCCTTCCTAGACAATTTTTTCTTCTTTAATAAAATATTTACTGGAGATGCCACTTTTTACAATAGACATTTTGATAATTTCAAATACAAATATTCACAAAATCATCTTGACTTTTCTGAAATGGCAACTAGTTGAAATGTATTGTGAACATTTTCCTCCAGTGGTTTAAAATGGTCTGTCTAAACACAGGCTATGCTTACTATTATTCCTCACTGCCAATATTTGATATCATAGTTAAGGTTATATCTTTCAAGCTGATAGTGATTGTTCTGTGAGTTAGCAGCAGGGTATCATTGCTGTTGATACAATACATTCATAATTTATTGTGTTGCTATATTGCTTTTATGATTGTCTCTACGATCTATCTTCAGGATTTAGTTCAGTTTTAATCAGAGAGGCAAAGCTAGGCAAGCCCTGTCTTATATTTCTATTTGAAAAAAAAAAAATCAGCAGAAAACTTTTTACATAGAAGAAAATAAAACTGGGTGAAGAATCTATAGAAGCAAGCTTTACCTCAGGTGAGCTAGTCCCCCTTGCATCCTTTTACAAGCAGCAGAAAGAGGCTCCTGTTGACAGTAATTCAGAGGATCTATGTGTCTCTTGACCACAGAGCAAGACTAGGGAGATTAATTTTTCTAGAGTAAAGTTAGGCGGGTGGAAATGACTTTCAGTTTTCTCTATTAGAAGCAAGTTCTGCTTTGACTACAGTATTCAGCGCTGGTAAAACACAAGATAGAGAATTATAGTGTTTGGCATCATCAGATAGTGCTTCTCTAATTCATTGCAGGAAGGAGAGGACATATATCCTATTGTGGTTTTTTTTTTTTTTTTTTAAGAGGGAAAGTACTTGAACCCATTCTTGCCATTTAACTTGATGCAACCCTAGATATAGAAACTGATTCTGTATTTTGTATACTGAATACATAATCCCACTCTCATTTCTCACTGTCAAAGATATCTAGTGATCTCATGTGGAAAGTTCAGAATGCTGTGTCACAGTCAGCGTATTTGGTTACTTTGGAACTAGGCAACCCCAGCTTAGTCTATTCCAAATAACAACATTTCTTATTAATAGGGTTCTTTTTAGAGTATTGATAGTACTTGGCAGGTATGGAGAACTGCTTGTGCTAGATGATGGCCTAGTTAATTGTGGAATTTGATTCTCCTTTATTTCATGAGCTGACTTGCAAATTCTTTCTCTTTATCAGAGAAGCTTTTTGCAAGCACCAGAAACCAAACTGGGACGGAACCTGGGATTTTTGTTCTCAGGTCTGGTAACAATCTCATGTCTTGCAAAGATCCCACAGCTGTCCTGACTTTAGGAGTGTTTGAAAACATCTGTTAATGCACTTTATTAAAACCATCTAATCTGAAGACAAGACCACAAGACCCAACCCAAAGTTCTCTGAAGGTATCTGGAGAGCTTTCAGTGATTTTACTGTGCTGTGGAGAAGGCCACTAGACCCTTTGAGAGGAAAACAGTTTCCGGTCAGTATGAAAATGTCTGTGGTTCTGTTTAAAACCTCTCTTCCAGCCTCTCCTCTACTTTGTCCTGCCAATTCTCTGCTTGCTTCTCTCCTGACCACTGTAGTGACCAAACTGGTTCTTAAACTCAAACTGCAAGCTCCTCTTGGTGTTTTTCAAAGCCTCGGGATACAGTTCCTTTCTCCTTCTAACAATTTTAGAATGAGCAGGCAGATCCAGAAGTCCTTTTTCCTCTCCATGTGCCAGGAGTTTCAGAGAGGAGAAGGGAAGAGGATGAGCAGAGGAGCCTTTCTCCATAGTGGTAGAGGAGGGTTCCTTTCTCAGGCACTTCCAAACATGTGCCCCGTTCTGCAGCCTGGTGCGACGTTTATAAATGGATTTTCTGAGTTCGTGACCTATTTCAAAGCGAGTGCTGGATGCCAACACATTTTGTCCTGGCTCATCTATGGACAGTGGGCACCTGTTGCACAGAAGGTTCTTCATCCAGGCCTCTCCAACGGGTAAATCTAAGCTTCAATCTGGTTAAGAAAAGGTCTTGAATAAAAAGGAACAGCCCTGGGTGAATCAGGTAGAAACTTAGATGATATGCAGATAAGATCTTTGGGGTTTTTAAAATTATTATTCTTTTCTGAAATTTCAAGCATGTTTATTCAAGTGACATTTTTAAAAGGGAGCTTGTAGAAAACCCAGTTAGGATTCCATAATTTTTAAGTGCCTCACATGGCCAAATTTCATTTTACTTTTGCCAAAAGATGGAAAAAAGGAAGGCCAATACCTTTGAAATTTAATTTTGAGTACATTTAATTAGCTAGCAATTAGATTTTCCTATAACCATACAGGTTTGTAGCAAAATTTTACAAAGCCAACATAACATGAAAGCATTACCCGCTTCTTAAAGTACAAAAGAATGCATGAGAATAAGCACCAGGTGTGTGTCTAAATTGTCACTTACACAGTTAAGAGGAATCTGTGTATAAAGTTTTTTTCTTGACTGTGAAAGTCAAAGGATTCACATATACTAAAGTATGTTTCTCAAACATACATAGAGCCTTTTCCATGTCAGTTCCAGAGGCTGCAGTCTGCGAGAGTAGTGTAAGGATTGGCGACGCTGTTGGGCTAGTGATTCCAAATTGTAGGCTGAAATTAGCTGAAATTTATTCTGAATTTCAGAGATTTTGCACACAGCATGGGAGATTGGGCAGTGCTTAAGAGAACAGAGAACAAGATACATGAGATCTGTGAAACAGCAACAGGTGAGATTTCATTATCTGATCATGGATCATTGTATTTTTACCACCTTGGTGATTTAGCACTACACTCTCCTCCTCTCAGCTTCCCAGCATTTGCCAATAGCCAAAAGAAATTTACAATTTGGTGCATAAAAATCTTGAAAGGACTTGGATGAGATTCCTATTAGGGCAGAAAGAGGCTTTGGAAATGTGCTGTCATCCCATCAGCCCACAGTAACACTCCAAAATACTATATTCTAGGGGAGAGAATGGAAAATATCTAGAGCACCAAATGTGGCAGCTGGAAACGATTTAAAAAATACACAAGATGGGTAGGCCAGTAATGTTATAAGGGGTAAGAGAGGCAGCTGGGAGATTTAAAAAGGAAGGCCTGAGAGCAGCTGAAAGATGCCAGCAGTCTGTTAGTGAGAGTGTCTGAGAGCTAAGTGGCTGTGTGTGATGAGAAAACATGCCAAAATGATAAGAAAAACAGCTGGAGAAAAACAAAATTTCAAAGCCTCTGAAACAGGGATGGATATGCAAATTCTGCTAACACTAATGAATGAGTAAATGAATTACTTTTTTTTTCTCTCTGCTTTCATAAGTTCCTCTTGTTTTCACAAATGAGCTCTTTCTGCAGAATCTGCAAGAGTTCTCTTCTGCTGCCTCCTCCTCCTCTTGATCTTTAGGTTTTTGATTGGTTCCTCCATGGCAAATAGGTATCTCTGAACAATACTGTTCACTTGTTAATAGTCTTTTAAGCCAGTATTTTAACTGTTTATTTTTTTATTTCCTGACCTTATCAAGACTTTCCCTGCTTATCATTCAGAATGTGAAAACTCCTCAGTGGAATACCATTTTCTGAAGCAAATGGGCTGGTAGCAGTTGATTTTAATAGTTCCAAATCTCATTCTGGGTAGGACCTATAAGATGTAGACGGCTTTGCATTCCAGAGGGCTGGTGGGAGGAGTTGGCAGGCTTGAAGGGTCTGATGAAGTTGGCAGGGTCTAAAACAAGTTTGTAATAAGAATGTGGTGACTTTGGAAAGTAAACTATAAAAATGCACAGTGGGGCAGATTTTCAAGGCTTTATGCATTACAATTGCACCTGTATTTTTGCATGTATTTTATTATACATACAGCTTATAATTTACTTGCATCTGATCACATATTTGAATCTAGTCTGGGTGTGTGCATCAGTGATGTAAAGGCATATGCCAATATCTGTATACAGTAGCATGTTCTTTACCTTTGAAATTGTGGCTCTGCTATTTTTCAGCTGTGAAAGCAAGAGACAGTATATGTGTACTTTTTTTTCCATAGATCATAAGGAACAAAGAGCTTATGTGAAAAGAAGAATACAGGAGAAGATCTTGATAGATTCTGTCCCATCAAAAGCTGAAATACAGCAACGTGAAAAGAGCAAACATGCTGCCTAGCTTCTCTGAAGCTGTTTGCTAATGACCTCCAATGAACTAGAAAGTGTTAGAGAGCATAGTCTCAGCTTGAAGCCTGAGAAAAGAAAAAATAGTAGGCAGGATGCAAAGAAAGTGAGAGAATGGAGATAGTCAATAGTTATTTTCCAACAACAACAAAACCCTAATCAGGCAGCAAATTTTTGATAGCTTTCATGCTGCCTGACCTACACTGTTATGTCCAGGCCAACAGGGAAAAGAGCAGAGCAGCAGTTTTGGAAGGCATGAAAGTAGACTCACAGAATAGTAAAATAATAGAGCAAGTTGGAAGGAGGAAAGGGTATAAAAATGCAGATTAAAATATATTAGATTGAGCATTTTATGAAAGACATCTGAATGATTACCACTTATTATTGGTGAAATATAATTCATTATGTAGCATATACTAAATATTTTAAATAAAGAAAATAATAGGGTCAAGTCAAAAGATTTACAATCCAATCTGATAAAATACCAAATGAGACAGAGAGAGCTAGAACATTTGCCATGGAAAGTTATGTGGCATGTCTGGCATAGGGAAAAATACTTGCAATGAGTGAGAAGAAATGTTCATGGTGCAAATTAATTGTTTTTAAAGAAAGCATTTAAATTAAGTTTTCAGATACCTGAAACCCTTTGACTGTGTATTTTAAAAGAAGATCTTTTGTTTTGGAAACGCTTGACATTATATTCCCCTAACAGGAACAATTAACCAAAAGCATAAACTTACAAGAAATTTTACATGTAAGATCTAGTGTTGCACTTTTTATGCTTAAGTAAATTTCTCTCTTGGAATAAGAAATTTCAGCTTCCCTTCCTCATTTTCTCCATGATTAGCCGCAGACTAGGCAATTTATTATTCTACATTCTGGTGTAAATATAGATGGCCTCTGTTTTTAAAAAAAAAAGAGTTTATGAGAAATGAGTGCAGGTGCACTTATCTGAAAGAAGTGAGATAGTGGATTTGACAAATAATGGGGGAGCCAGAGTCCAACTGTTTTTTCAATGCATTGCCTTTGACAGTTGAAATGGCTCTGCCTTCTACATGTCCTGCTTTCCAGCCTGTAGGTTAAGAAGATCTTTGCCAGTGGCTTTGCACCACCTTGTGACTTAGGAGAATTTCCCCCCAAGAAGGCTGTCCAGGTTCATGTAGCCCTTGAGAAAGAAGGAGAATTTCAGTTGCAGAAGGAAGAATGATTTGGTCAGTTGTATTTTTAATTCAAATGAGGCAGTGGTGGAGAGACTGAATTTGCAGGACCTCCTACAGCAGGAGCATGAGCCTGTAAATCCAGACAAGCTGCTATGAAGTCTATAAACTAGAGATGCGCCTGGGTGGCTCCATTTAAATGGAGTGCAATTCTTCAGTTTTGTAGTTGGCATGGTTCCCCCACATGCTGCCCTTTAAGTCATCTTACTCCATATTGTTTCTCAAAAAATTCCAAGGTGGGGTGCTTTCTGCCACTTTTCAAGAGTGAGAATGGCATGAGAGATTTCACCACTGATAATTTTTTCAGATTCTGGGGAATAAGCTGAGCATCCCTTTAATACTTCTTTTTCCCCTCCTCTGCTCTACACCAAGTCATTATCG
>NW_009235143.1:20357-31184 GCF_000690835.1 Fulmarus glacialis
TTCATCACAAACATGAACATGTACCTACCCTTTTCCTCCTTCTAGCGCATCACATTGAACAGCAGAATTATCCTTCCACTAAGCACGCATACAGGTGTTGGAGTGTATTCCCATACTACAAGTTTCAGAGCAAGTTGGTGCCCAGTAGTGCTGTTTGGAGGGTTTACATGCAGCTTGCTCTGCTCAACAACAAGGCCTTTGTGAGTTCTTCTCTGGGATAGCCAAATGGTCTTACAAACACAGGTAATCCTCTAAATACCAGAATCTGTGAACAGTGCAGTACAATAGTTATTTTCTTGAGATCATTGCTGGTTTAGGAATTAAAAGTCAGTTAGTATCATTAAATCTTTTACCTGTATGACTGACAGAACCTGAGACTTTGCAGGTAACCCTGCCTAAATTTAATTACATCCCACTGAGAAACAATTTGTTTTCATGTTGGCATATTTATGACTTTTTCCTCAGGAGTCACCAAATGGGCAATAACTACCCTCGTTCTCAGCCAGTTAAGATCTGGAAGGTCTACGCTTACTTTTTAAACTCCAAATAATTGTACCATCTCATAAGCACATTAAATACCACAGTAAAAGTCAAGAATCCATGAAAATCTTTTGATGTTTGCAAGTAATAGCACTTTCACCACTACTGAGCAGACTGTACTTCTGACCCCTTTAGAGCAAACCCGTCTGGCCTCCAGCAATTCTCTCAGGGTATATTCATGCAGATCTTCTGTTTTCAGTCTGGGCCCTGGCTCCAGTCCCTGGGTATCGAGCTCATCTTGATTGCGCCCAAAGCTTGCTATTCTGTTCTCTCTGCAGCAACGGCTGTAGCAGTTAGCAACCAAGCTGTCCCGCTGACACAAAATATCATTAATGCAGCTGCATTTCAAATAAACTATATCTTAAATGCAATAGTAAACAGAGTAGAGACAGTGCCTGCTTCTCCCTAATACTGCCATTTCCTGAGTTTAGGAAAGCCAGATTCCTTGAGGCTCCTCCACACACTCTGTTTGTATCTCTGCCAACCTGTATTCTTAGAGAACTGCTGGCAAGCGCCACTGCCATTGTCAGGGTCAGACCAAGGCGCTGCATAAGGTTTGCATTATACTGAAGACAAGATACAAGATCTTTGAAGCCAGCTTCATTCTTTGAAGTTCTAGCACCAAGACTTTCTTCCTCAGAAAGTCACTACAGTGCTGCTTTGTTTGCCCTTTGTTTAGCCTTTATTAAGTTAAACCAATGCATTCACACAAGACAGCCTTTCAACTGTGGTATGCCTTCTCAAGCGCTCACTCAGCTGAGCTACTGCAGCCACGTCAGGGACAGTTCCCTTCTGACACAAGCCCCCTAAAGACTGATGGGCACACTTCTGTGTTCACACTCAGCCGCTGCTCTCAGAGCTTTACGTTAGATTCTGATTTCTTTTGGCAAGATCCCAGGTGGTGTTAGAGTAGACAGGAAAATTGCCGTTCTTGATAAGGTCAGAGAAAAACCAGTTTCAAGATACAGTACTGTGACTGGAACTGGTGACATTTACAGAAGAATAAAGCCTGGAGATCTTTGTACTCTGTCTCACATGAAAAACAGTATAAATTATGACAGCACTCAGGTTAGTGAAAGGATGCACTTTACAGAAAATGAAAAAGAGTTTACTTGATAAAGTAGTTCACTAATGGAAAAAAACCAATACTGATGAAAATCAGGAAAGACTAATGCAATGTAAACTTGCATACTGTGACACCAAGGACTTGGTTTATGAGGACCACATTTTCCTTAAATAGTGTTCATAACATATATTTGTGCCAAGGAATGCGCACTACTCCATAAGCGTATATTGAAAAAGAAACTGTGGACATTCCTTATTGCGCTAGTGGTGCTACTTACCATCTTCCAAGGCTAGGAAGAGAGCATACTGGACAAAGAGAGCAGCCCACTTTTAAGGTCCTTTGTTGCTAGTGTGATAAAGAAATTGCATTGTAATTGAGACTGACCATCACTTAAAGCTTTGGACATACCTTGAAAAAAAGCTTGTGCTTCAACTTGGTTATGCTTGTGTTGTTCCTCTTGCCCATATTTACTTATCTGCATAAAACATTCCCAAATTGTCCAACTATCCTCAGGGAAAACAAGATTTGCCTCTAGACTTTCATTATTTCTATCTTCATTCAGAAATATTACTAGTGAACAAATTAGGAGATGAATTCCAGTGGTTTGAACAAATAGCCAGGGAATCCCAATTTTTGGCAACAGTATGGCATTCACAGCCTTGAGCAAGTAATCAGTCCTCCCTTTGAAGCAGTTGGAAAATACACTGATGTGTTTCTGTTGAAAACCATTCAATTGTAGTGGTTCGTGTCAGGAGAAAATCAGAATATTCTACTCTGGTACTTTCTAAGTGCAGGGATATTTTGTTTTTAAACATTTATGATTTTTTTAAAATAGTTTTTTTAAATTATCAGAACACAAAATGTTTAAAAAATTACCTTTTTTTTCCTGGGAGGGCATTTTGTTTACTGCAGTGTTTTAAGCTTTAGCTTATTTTTGTCATGACTACAGATCTGGACCAAAAAAAAAAAACCAATAGAAGTTTTTCATAGGGTGGCAAAATCCCTTATCTGCAGTGCTGGATAAAAACATGTCCTGTTCTTCAAGTGTGTGGTAAAGATTGATTCATGTCCTTTGCAAGTGCAGTGACAAAACTCTTTTAACAGCTGAATGACAGATGATGGGTTCACTGAGCTTTGCTTATGATCTACCTCTGTCAGTTTTCGTATTTTGACATCTTTTGCTCTGGTTCAAATGGAATAGGCGAATTCAGAAAAAGGTGAGTTGTGGATAGGAAGAGCTCTTTTGGAAAGATTTTTCCAGATTTTGTAAAGTTTGAGGTGAAAGACTGTGGGCTTTTCTTAATGTAACTGAAACATTTTACCCGGTTTAAGTCTTAAGTAGGAAGTGAGTGGGCACCTGCAAGAACCCTTGCCCTTTATAGAAGCGGGGAGCACATCACCCACAATAGCCACATCTAGAGAGGGGAGAAGAAGCAGCAGGAACACCTGTGAAGTCTGGTCCAAAGATTAACGTGGGGGTACTGAGCTAAAGAGTACATATATCTCAGAGACCTCCCACCAGTTAATTTGGATATCCGTATCTTTTGTGTTTTAGATGCTTGGTGATGAAACAGGCTTTGGTGGGTTCCTCCCTAATCCCAGACTGCTTATGTCAAAAATAATGATTGTGTAAGCTAGCCCAAATTCATGGTTTATCTCAGCAACGTTGGCACATGGAACTGGGAAACGTTCCAGAGCTAATTTTTTTTACGTTGAGAAAGGCTGGTAATTGTTCTATGTGCACATCTGCATGTTTGAACGCAGTCATAGTTGTAGTTTTCTCCTTACTCTTTGACACTAGGTCAAGCTTATTTCTTCTTATAAATTTAGACTGAGCTTTGGAGGAAAAAAAGTATCTGCAAACAAACCCCCAAAGCCCAATCATTGGTCGTAGTAAGCCTTTTGTAAATACACACAACCATGCTATTTTCAAAGTCCTTAAAAATCTTTAGTTGCTGCTACTGTAAGGTGTTTTCTTGGTTTTGCTAAATGTAGTCTATAACAATATAATGAATATGTTCCTTGGGATCCTTATGCCCGATAATATGGTGGCATGAATATAGTAAACTAGCTTAAAAGCGCATTTCTGCATTGTTTTCAGGGATATAACAAGAACAGCTGGATGTAAACTTCTAGCATGCATCTTGTAATGTAGTCTTGCTAATCAATCAATATGTACTGCTTATGGTAATATTAAATGTAGTGTAAGGCTGAGTGGTTTTCCTTTTCTTGCATTGTCCCATTCTTCCTACTGTATCCCATTCACAGCATTGTATATTTTGGTGATAGTTAACAAGGCCAAATTCTATCACAATCCTCATTCTTTACTGCTCATAAATTTTTCATAAAAAATTTCCTATGGGCCTGAGCTTTTTACAGTTAGACTTTGCCCAGAGCCTGTTTTATTGCTAGTTTGAGGAAGTATAACCTAATGGTTTGAAGTTCAAGCACACGGGAAAACACAAAACAAAAGTTACATACTTCGCAATCTGAATACACTGCTTACATGTTTATTTATACCAAAAACCTGGAAAATAAATTGAAATTGAACTGAAGACAATGCAAATCATATGTGCAAGCTATTTAAATCTGAAACATAGGTTCAGAATAGAATGCTTTTTCTCACCAAGCTTTGAGCATAACTAGGGAATTGCTCAATTTGAAATGGCTCAGCATCTGATGAACAAGAGTAAGAGGTACTTTGAATGATTGCATCATGTTTTAATCCTAATATAGTCCTTTCCCATGTTTGAAAAATCCAATAAAAATTAGATACAATGAACTCTAGTAATGCCAAGTTATGTTCACTAGTTAACAGGAAAATACAAATATTAGGAAAAATTACAACTCTAGCAGCCAGCTTATCAGCATAACCTTTCAAGGCATTACACCTTTTTTAATCTACACATTCCTTAACGATGGTGTTCCTAGTTTCAACTTCTCCCTTCTTTCCTCCCTCTGCAAGGAATTCAGCACTGGTCACTTTTCAGTGTAACATCTCTTTTGAAGGTTTTGGAAACAAAACTGGAAATTGTGCAACTTCTTGCTGCTTAGGTATTTCCCATTTCTCAAGTAAAATGCTAACATTTCTGCTGAGTATTCACATATTTCACAATTCATGGAATCACAGAATACCACGTTGGAAGGGACCTCAAGGATCATCTGATCCAACCTTTCTTGGCAAAAGCACGGTCTAGACAAGATGGCCCAGCACCCTGTCGAGGTGAATCTCAAAAGTGTCCAATGTTGGGGAATCCACCACTTCCCTGGGAGGATTATTCCAATGGCTGATTGTTCTCATTGTGAAAAATTTTCCTCTTGTGTCCAATCAGAATCTCCCCAGGAGTAAATTGTACCCATTACCCCTCATCTTTTCCATGTGACTCCTTGTAAAAAGGGAGTCTCCATCTTCTTTGTAGCCACCCTTTAAATACTGTAACATGGTTGTAAGGTCTCCCCTAAGCCTTCTTTTCTCAAGGCTGAACAAACCCAGTTTTCTCAGCCTTTCCTCACATGGCAGGCTTCCCAGTCCTTTGATCATCTTTGTGGCCCTTCTCTGGACCCTCTCCAGCCTGTCCACATCTTTTTTGCATAGCGGGGACCAAAAGTGAACACAGTATTCCAGGTGTAGCCTGACAAGCGCTGAGTAGAGTGGGATAATGACTTCTTTATCTCTGCTGGTGATGCCCTTGTAGGTGCAGCCCAGCATCCTGCTGGCTTTCTTTGCCACAGCAGCACATGGTTCACTCATATTGAGCTGCTTGTCCACCAGGACCTCCAGGTCCCTTTCCACAGAGCTGCTCCTCTGCCTGTGCTGCACTCCTGGATTATGTTTTCCCAGGTACAAGACATTACTTGTCCTTGTTGAAATTCATAAGGTTCTTGTTAGCCCATTCTTCCAGCCTATCCAGGTCTTCCTGCAGGGTCACTCTCCCTTCTGAAGTGTCCACTTCCCCACTCAGTTTGGTTTCATCAGGGTACACTTGATCCCATTATCCAGATGACTTACGAAGGTATTAAACAGTGTTGGGCCCAATATTGATCCCTGGGGGACCCCGCCTGTGACAGATTGCCAGTTTGAAAAGGAGCTATTTACCACCACCCTCTGGGTGCGGCCTGTCAGCCAGTTCCCCACCCACCACACTTGTCTAGACCGTAATGCATGAGTTTCTCTAGGAGGAGACTGTGGGAAACCGTATTGAAAGCCTTGGAGAAATCCAGGTAGACAATGTCCACCAGTTGCCCCACATCAAGCGAGCAGATTACTTTGTTGTAGAAGGTGATCAGGTTTGTCAAGCATTTGCCCTTGGTGAATCCATGCTAGCTTTTCCCAATCATGTGCTTCATTTACCTTGTGATAGCCCCCAGGAGGCTTCATTCCATAACTTTCCCAGGGACTGAAGTAAGACTGATGGGCCTATAATTTCCTGGATCCTCCTTTAAGCCCTTCTTGTAGATGGGGGTGACATTAGCCTTCTTCCAGTCTTCTGGGACATCCCCCAATCTCCATGACTTCTCAAAGATTATGGAGGGGGGCCTCGCAATGATGTCAGCCAGCTCTCTTAACACCCTCAGGTGGATAATGTCAGGGCACATCGATTTGTGCTGCTATTTCTCGGTTATTTTATTTTGGTCCTTGTAATATGAACTATTTGTGTTTCAAGTATGTGAGGTGTTAATGAGGTGTGTTTTATGTTCAGCTACTCATTTAGCAAAAATAAGAGTTAGGGTTCATGTTATATGGCCAAAGCTAGGTTTGCTAGTGGAACTCGCACATTTACATTATTACTGAGGTTATTCAATCTGTCAAGTTACAGAGCCAGCATGCAATTGACCTTTATAAACTGAATCATAAACTTTTATTCTGTTCCTGTTGTGGCTTACCACAACACAGTCCCCCTCCAGGGCAGCAAGCATTTCCCTTTATGCTCCACCCTGGGGTGTCTGACACCTCCAGATGGAGGCAGGGGAAGGTCCCAGGACATTGACAGTGGTGTATCTATGTAGGGCAAAGATGCTTTCTTCATCCAATAGCAAATGTGTGTGCCACAGTTTTTTGAGCCATCTGTACTCTCTGTCTTCCACTCAGAGGGACTTCTGTTTTTAATTTCTTCTTGATACCATGTCCTGTAGGCAGACCCTCTCTGGGGCAGGGAAATGGGAGAAGAGAGTAGAAAATGGCAGTTACTGACTGTTTCCTACGCACCTCCCTGCTGGGTGTTTACACGCTTCTTAGCAGAAAGAACACTACATTGCGCTCTGCAGGGTCGCAGATCTTAAGGTCAGATTGCAAAAGGCAGTTCAGCAACACCTCTCAGCAGCCAGGCTATAAGCACTTGTTAAGAACAGAATATGACAGCATCAGTCCAGGATGTTAGTGAGTGTACCAGTTCTGGACAACTGAGGCTCATAATCCTCCATTGGTGAAATGAAGTCTGAACCCAAGACCAGGAAAAGTCTTTTCTATCACTTCAATTTCACTTCTGCCCTCTTTTGCAGATGAAAAAGACCAGTTCTGTGGATGAAAGAACAACTTAAATTCTGCAGTTAAGCCTGTGCTTCTGCTGAAGTCACTGTAAGAGTGACAGCTGCAGTAATGAATTTCGGTATGATTATATGAACATCCCCCCCATTCCCCAAAGAACTGGCTGAGGCTGTCATGCATTTCACACAGGCTTCTTTCAGGCATCAGGTAGCAACTGCTTTTGGTCATTAGTGGCTTGGACTGATATTGAAATTTTGAGTATTCCTAAAGATTACAAATCCATCATCAGCTGGATCTCAGCAGCTACTTCAATGCTTCCCAGTTCAAGTACTATATGCAAAAAGATGCCCTGGACTTTAGGTTTTTAATAACACCACTTTGTACTTATAGGAAGGGTTCAAGGACAAAAGAAACTGCCAGGTGTTGAAGGGGATTGATTCAGGGAACTCTTGAGGAATCTCAGTCCATGTAAGTCCATGAGACCAGATGGGCTGCACCCAAGGGTACTAAGACAGCTAGCTGTTGTCATTGTGAGGCTGCTTACTATCATCTTTGAAAGGTCATGGAGGTTGGGGAGGTCTTCCATGACTGGAGAAAGGCAGAGGATGCACCCATCTTCAGAAAGGGCAAGAAGGACAATCTAGGGAACTACAGAACAATCATAGAGTGAGCAATCTTGGAAGTAATTTCTGGGCACATGAAGGAGGTGGTGGTGATTGAGAATAGCCAGCATAGATTTAAAAGGGTAAATCATGCCAGACCAACCTAATTGCCTCCTGTGATGAGATGACTTCATCTGTGGATGAAGGAAAAGCAGAGGATGTTGTCTACCTTGAGTTTAGCAAGGCTTTCCACATAGTCTCCCACAGAATCCTTGTATACAATTTCAGATGGTCCAGTCTAGATAGGCAAAAAACTGACTGGATCATTGGTCAAAAGGGCTCGTGCTCTGTCTGGAGGCTGGTTACAATGGAGTTCCTCGGGGGTCTGTCCTGTCTGATACCTTTATCAATGACCTGGAGGAAGGGACAGGATGCGCTACTATCAGGTCTGAGGACTGATGATACTAAATGGAGGGTGTAGTTATAGAATCATAGAATCATTTAGGTTGGAAGAGACCCCCAAGATCATCGAGTCCAACCATAAACCTAATACTGCCACTCTAAACTCCAACACTAAACCACGTCCCCATGTCTACACATCTTTTAAATACCTTTTTAGGTATTTAAGGGGTGGTGACTCAATGATCCATATAGTTGATATGCTTGAGATCAGGCCTGCCATTCAGAGGGATTTACACTTGCTAGAGGACTAGGACAACAGGAACCTCATGAAGTTCAGTGAGGACAAATAGAGAGTCCTTTATCTCAGATGGACTAACCCCTTGCATAGGCCAGAGCGTGACTGGCTTGGTAGAAGCTCAGCTGAAGAGGACATGGGAGGCTTGGGGTAGGCTGAGTTTGCCACTGACAAACTCAGTGGCAAACTCTGGCAGCAGTGAAAGCGCATCAGACTGTATCATCAGGAGCACAGATGGCAGATCAAGGCAATTATTTCCTTTTACTCAACAGTCATTAGACCACAGCTGGCATAGCGGGTCCAGTCTTTACTCTCCCAGTACATGAAAGCTGTTGATAAACTGGTACGACTCCACTGGAGGGCCAACAGGATGGCTGGGGGTTGAAGCATGAGACTTTTGAGGAGATGCTGAGGCATTGGGGTTTGTTCAGCCTATGGAAGAGAACAGCAACTTTCCAGTTCCTAGGAGGAGGAGGTTACCGAGAAGATAGAGCTGGGCTCTCTGCCAAAGAATGAGAGACGAAGGTTATAAACGAACGGGGGAGGTTCTGGCTAGACAGAAGGAAAAAAATTGACACTATGGGGATAATTAGGTAGTGGAATAGATTACCCAGAGGGGTTGTGCAGTCTCCACATGGAGGATTTTAAGACCTGACTGGACAAAGCCATAAGCAACCTGGGACCTCCCAAAGTCCCTTCCACTCTGAATTATTTTATAACTCTCAGGATGGATCTTCTCCATCTTCTCTGTAGAATTTCCTCCATGTAATACAGTTCATACCAGTCGATGGATTTAAAGCCAGTGCATATGCTGCTATTCACCCCACAGACCAGAAAAATTACATAAAAGGCTGCCCCCCTCATTTTAACTAAACAAGATCTAAGACAATTTGAGCAAAAACATCACTGAACGGGATGCGACAACATTTTTTTATTGTTTTAATACGAGTGAATAGATTAAGAGATCTGAAATGTTGTAAAGCAACATACATACTGAATAAATAATATGCACAGGAGAGTCTGTCTACATTATAACACTGGCTAGTATTCAGAATACTTAAAATAAATCCAGTGACATTGGATAAAGTCCATAAAAATGCTATCCTGTCTTCCCTTGTATGAAATTGTTCAAGTATAAAAAAATCCAATACAGTGTAAAATATCAAATTCCATTTCGGTCAAGAATAAAAATTGCAAGTATTGTAGTTTCACAGGACAATGTAAAGCAGCATTTTCTAGCAAAGGGAAAAATAGTCAGTCTACATACAGATGAGTGAGAAAACAGCACTAATGTATTTGAGAGGTCTACATGAAAAACTAGTAGAGGGAAAAAGAATGACCTAGCAATATTTTATGTAAAAACCTAAAAAAGTGTTAATTTAAGAGTACCCTCATACAGTGCACATACTGAATTTAAATAAATCCAAGTCAACATCCTTAGTTAATTAGGTTAATATTTAATATGCTACATCTAAGCCTACTAAATAATTTATGCCATGAGATGAATACATAATTTTACAGTGTCACATCTAAAGTTGCTTTCTTTAGAGTGCAGCATAGTAAAACTTTCAAAATAAATATTTCTTTTTAAATAGCATAACAATTAAGGCACAGTATAAATCACATACCATTAACCCTTCAAGAACAGCAGTCTTGGTAACGAAAGTCGCCTTGTGTACTGTATGTTTGCTAATAAATATTTTAAATATAATCCTGAAATAGATATTAAAATTGTACAAATGCTTTCAGAAAAGAAAATTCCCTTAAAACAGTTCTTAAAGGTTTTAATTCATTAAGCTTCTTCCTGCCTTTATTCACAAGTTACGAATAGATGCAATAAATAGAAAGAGAAGGCTGTTGTAGTAAAGGGCTGATCCTATTTTAGAATCAGAATAGCTGACACCAGCAGTTAAAGTTTCCCAAAAGTGAAACAGGATGGGGCGAGGGATTAGGATGTGACAAGCTCATCACATGAGCACGAGTGATGTGTTCTGTCCAGAACTGTCTGTGTTATTGATTGTCTCTACAGCTGTTGCACCCCTTACTTCCACATCACTTGCTCCATAGTTCCACTCATCCAGAGGACAGAGAAGAAAATAACTTTGGTGCCTGTCCGCCATCTTACTAGCCGGCCATCTTCCTTGGGTTGTTCGATGCCCGTTAGTGAGACAGTGAGAAGGTACTATCTCACGAAGACAACTTCTGAAAGCTAGAAAGGACAATCAGTGCTTTAAGCTTGTTTCCTCTTAAAATGGATACAGATTACATATTGCTGACTCAGTTTTTTCCCTGGTTCAAACTTTTCAAATACCATTTTCTTACTTGTAAAAGGCAGTTTTGCTTCCCTGATACTGTAAAAAGTACACCTTTGCTTTTTTTGGTTCTTGTTTGTTTGTTTGTTTGTTTGAAAATATGAAGTCCCATTGCTACTCCTGCC
>NW_009235143.1:31215-31538 GCF_000690835.1 Fulmarus glacialis
CCCTGCCACTCTTTCATGACAGTACAGTATTTTTTTTCCCATTTTCTTCTGGCTTGATACTTGAAACTAGACATGCCGCACTACCCCTCCCCTCTAACAACATGATTTGGATGCATACTGTATGAAGACAGTGGAATAAAAATCTTTAGTTTCGCAATAGCATCGCTTTCCTTAAAGCTCCTTAGTTAATATCGATTGTCTCTGATTAACTACTTATACTGGAAGGCTGAAAAGAGGAAGAGGAAGAAAGAGCTTCCTTCAGGAGTCCATCTGCTATTGCATACGGTCTGTCTGCAGCTGTTGGGGCTGGTACTGGCCGAAAG
>NW_009235144.1:0-13458 GCF_000690835.1 Fulmarus glacialis
ATGATTCTATATTCTATGATTCTATGATCTAAGATGCCTTCTTTTTTCTGGTATGCAGTGTGCTTTCTCAATATCTTCAAAGACCTTGTGTTGTGCTTGCAATTTCCCAACAGTGAAGCTACCAAGGAGAAAGACTTAAAGACTGAAGCTGCATTCTCTTTCCTGTCTATCCTCTCTTCCTCCCTGAATGGCTCTTAGGCTTGTCTTCAAGCAGGTGGGGTCAGGATTCAGTGGTAGCAACTCACAACTGTCTAAATAAGGTCATACTAGAGAAGAATAAAGGATGGGAGCTTCTGACATACGAGGACAGGCTGAGAGACCTGGGACTGTTCATTCTTGAGAAGAGAAGGCTCAGGGGTATCTTATCCATGTGTATAAATACCTGATGTGAGGAGGTAAAGAAGACAAAGACAGATGCTTCTCAGTGGTGTCCAGTGTCAGGACAAGACACAACAGGCAGAAACTGAAATACAGGAAATTCCATTTAAACATAAGAAAATAATGTTTTGTTTTGTTTTGTTCTGTTTTGTTTTGTTTTGTTTTTATTGTGAGGGTGGTCAAACAGTGGAACAGGTTGCCTGGAAAGATTGTGTATCTCTCTCCTTGGAGATATTCAAAACTCAGCTAAGCAAACTCCTCTAGCTGACCCAGTTTTGATCAGAGTGTTGGAGTAGGCAATTTCCCTGCTAACCTCAACAATTCTGTGATCTTCCCATAAAAACATCCCAAATTATTTTAAAGCAGAGACTCTTTATACCTGAAGATTAAAGCAGGTAAATGAGAAGGAGGAGACTGTTAAAACTAAGGTTTCATCTAATACTTTTTAATTTCTAAAAGCCTTTTTTTTCTCTTTTTCTTGCTTAGTCAGACATTAAATGGGCTAGGACCATAGTAATATAACAATACTCTTGATATTCGCTTGTGTACAGCAAATACAAGGTACTTCATCTTCAGAGATAAATGATCTAAGGGCTTTTCCCACAGTAAATCCATGGCAGCTTCAACCTTTCCGCCTCTGTAACACTCTTCTCCTGGAGTCACAGCTAAATCACAGCTAAAACCACTGTGTGTAAGCACGGGCACTGCCTAACAGGTCAGACTTTATTTTGGAAGAGACCTGAAAAAGATTTTGAAGTCTTTTCGCAAATGCTGGCATGCCAACAATGATTTCTGATCAAATTCCAGTAAGACTCTGTCCAAAACCAAACAAGCAAATAAACAAACAAAAAATCCCACAGCGGGGTGGTATCCTTCCTTCCTTGTCTTCAAGCCTGTATATGCATATTCTTATATAAG
Organism: Fulmarus glacialis; assembly: GCF_000690835.1. Lineage (NCBI taxonomy): Eukaryota > Metazoa > Chordata > Aves > Procellariiformes > Procellariidae > Fulmarus > Fulmarus glacialis. The sequence continues at coordinate 1,297 of NW_009235144.1, forward strand.
TGTATATGCATATTCCTATATAAATGTCCCAAAAGCTAACACTTCTCTTGATTTGGAGGTGACTGTATTCTAGTGAGTGATTTAATTTAAAAATAGGTAAAATTTAAGAACTGGAGACAAGTTTTCTGCTTCTATATGTGTTGTTAATAATTCTTTCATTCATCATCACAGTGTTGTGGCAACACACAGAGGATGAAGGACTGTTGTTCACAGTCTGCTCCTCGTCCTTTGCCTTCTTTTGATAACCTGAATTAATTTATCTGTGACGACAGTATTTTTCCTGGATAAATTTGGAGTGTAAATCTCTTCCCATCACTGCTGGTAAATGTACTGCCATTGCTGGACATGAATTGCAAGATACAACTACTTTGAGGGAATTCTAGAGTCAATAACCATCCATCATCCTGTAAAGTCTGAGCCCTTACATCTCTGTTAACTACAGCTGTTGCAGCTCTGCCGTAGAAAAATGGGCTTGCTGAGGAGGTCTGATTCATTTTTCCAAGGACTTTAAAGATGATGATGAGAGTCTAAAAGCAGAACCAGCGTTTGTGATACCAGGAATAAGCAGAAAGCACCGGTAGGGGTTGGTCTCATCAGTTTTTTTCAGTGGGAAGGTGGGATGCTATCAATCCAAATGGGCCAGAGGTTCTGCTGGGACTTTATAGTTAGTATCGAGCACAGCTGCTGGAAGCTGCTTCATCGGGTGGTGAATATGTCACTGTGACAAACTCACAGTCCTCCCTCCACTTGGAGGAGAAGAGGAGCTACAGTGGTGTAGAGTCCTGAGAGTCCTGTTCCCACTTGCAAGAGATCCACAATGGATTCAAGCTGCTCAAGAAACCAGTGGTCTGACTTGGGCTTATTTTCTGGCTATTCATAAAGTAGATCTAGTCGTCATGGAAAGTGACGAACTGGTGAAATGAAGGACTGATAATGTCTTTGCACAGAGCAGAGAACAGTGAGGAGCAAAACACCTTTCCTGTGTCCTATCCTTCCACTGATATCCACTGCTTCCCATAGAACTGGTGTGCTAGAGGCACTCATTCACCAAGCACATTAGTTTCTTGGATTGTCTGTTATTAAACATATGTGGCATGCCAACAGTGACTTGGATCCTATCTTCAAGTAGGGAAGTTCCTAAAATCAGCGTAGTCACCAAAGCAGGTGATGGGAGGGTATATCAGAGAAGAACCATTTTCTCTATGACCTGTCCTTATACTCCTCTTTAACTACCCTGTGCTTGCCATACGCTGGGGTAGAGCACCAGGAGCTCTGATCTGGGCCTGTACAGATAGATGTTCTTGAGTCCTTCCAAGGCTGTAGACAAATGGCCAAGAAGTACTGTGAAGCCAATGTGCAGGGTTTGTGTTGTGTGTGACCAGCATCTCAACCGCTCCTGCTTCCAAGAAGGACTTTATCTCTTCCAGCATCACCTCTCCTCTGATAGGAATCCATCTAAAAATCCCCCCAAAACACAAAGCAATGGAGCTGAGAGAGACATTTCCTTTTATGAAAATGATGTTACTGGCAGTCTTTAAAGGTGGGATCAAGGGATTTAATAAATGTAATTTACTTTTTATTACTGCTCAGAACTGGAGCTACTTTGGAGTGAAATGGGTATGTGCTGTGGGAAAGTGCTACCATAAATCTCTCCCCAGCAAATGAATCTGCCCCGGAGAGGTATTTTAGAGCAGTGTTTTGAAATGCGAAGGGTAAATCTAGGCAGTGGTTTGCAGGAACCGTGTGTCTGTACCCCTTTGCTTCTTTAATTCAGTCAATCACATCCGATTCTTACGTCTCAGAAACAGTTGTCCAGCTGAACTGTCTGGGAACCATTCTCTCTGATATCTTCCTAAAGAAAATTGATTAATTAAGACATTCATTGAGTGTTGCTCCTACTCTGCAATGGGTCTTTGTTGTGCAGAGGACAGATAGGCCCTGTTCCAAGCCATTCCTTCAAAGCACCATCTGTAAATTTTAACTGTGTTAGCTAAAGGCTGCAATTCTCATGCAGTCAAGAGTAGCTTTCTCCTTGTTCATCCTCTACTAAAAGGTAATTTTTGCTATTTGTAAAACATAACATCGTCCAGAAAATCACATAGTTACTAAACTGAACACCCGGGGAAGAGATGTCTCAAAGCAAATTTAGGTTAGCCAAAACCAGTGTCAGGATTTTTCCTGCAGCAGGGGAGGATACAGCTCGAAACAGCCCTCTGTCTGACAGGCAGCAGTGAGTCTCTGGGAACCAAGAAATACAGCATGGGTGAGGAAATATTGAACTTGTAAAGAGAAGTGGTAGAAAAAATGCTGAGAAAAACACACCTGCTACTGGAATTGCTCATCTGTGTCATTTGCAACATCCTGAGGAAGATTTTGGTGTGGTTTTTTTTTCCGTTGCTCACAGCCTGCTCTACTTGCAGGTTCCCTGCCAGCACCCCGTGACCAGCATGCTGGATGGATGGCTACCTGTCAGTATCTCGCAGCCTCTGGAGTCCTCTGCTCCAGTGCCGATGGCTGGGCAACGTGGCAGCCAGGAAACCAGGTTTCCATCCTCCTCTGGGGAAGAAAGAAACACTGAGGTTTCATAATGAATTGCAACTGGTCCGCATTTTGGGATATTTGAGTCTCCCATGGTATTGCATTGGACCTTGTTAGATTGTGGAGGCTTGTTAGAAGCCTCCTGATTGGCACTGATACCATATAACAAATTTTGTTTTAGGCAAAACCTTGTGAGGATTCACTTATTTGTAAAGCTCAGACAGTGTGATGGATTAGTGCTCTGAACATTAAATCCACCAAAAGAATAAACAGATACAAAGGCTTAGGGTGTGGAAAAAGGTGTCTTAGGTGGATACTCCGCATGGTTTTATAATCTTATTCAGATTGCCACTTAATGATTTATCATCACTCTTTTTAGAAGGATATCCAACTTTGAGTAAGAGGCTCAAGCATTGGAGATTTTTCCTTCATCAAATCATAACAAGCTACAATAGTTAATTGTCCTCTGTTAAAATAAGCCTCTCATTTCCATTTCAAACTTTGCTGACTTTCAGGTTGAAACTAATGTCTAGATCTTCGTATGATTAAGAAAATTCCTCCAGCAGAAAGCTTCTGGCAGGGCAAAGGGTTGCAGATCATCATAAAGTCTCTTTTTCTGAAAGAAAAATGAAGGTAAGTCTTGTCACCTCGAGTGCCTGCACTAATGGCAGAAGGGATTGCAAAGGGTTATAGTATCGCAGCTGCAAACTGGAAGTTAGCTGGGCAGTGACAGAAAATGAATGGGTTGATGCCATTTTAACTGAGATGAGAACATGGTCTTTGGGCTTAGTGTCACCGACATGCAGGCAAGTAGTTTGGGGAGATGGCTTTCCCCTTTGTGCAGGAAGTTTGGAAAATGAACAGGTTTCCTGTTTTGAGAAGTTTTACTTGTATAGGCACAGAATCTAACACAGCTGGCTCCAGATTTGTTTCTCTTCGTTATGGCATAAAAACAGGGCATACACGCAAAGATGTTTAACAGTGTGCCTTAGGAAATGGGAATCCTTCCCTTTCTAAAAAGAGCTAGAGAGAGAACTTTGTACAGAACAAAGTAACTAGTAAGCAATGAAATCTCTCTTGCCCTAAACGCTGCTGCGATTCTACAGTTGAGCAATTGGAGAGCTCATAGGTTGTCAAAAAGAATATTCAGCAGTTTTATCGTTTTTGCGCCTCATCCCTAATATATTCATTGCTGCCTTTCAGATAACGACGTGTTCTGATTACCCTTGTAGGCAGTGTACCTTGTACAAGGAGGGGATGGCTGGCACCACTTCAGAGCTAAGCTGCCTGGCTGTGTAGCAATCGGCTCATGAAAGCTGAATCCAATGAATGGCTTCCTTCAGATGGCTCAGAATCAGGCAGGAATGTAATTGAACAAGAGTAATAATGTACTTATTGATCCCTTCAAGGTCTCTGATTTCCTTGAAGGCGAAGGAGGTAATGAGCCTCGAGGAGCAATAATGCACCTGCAGTATTGAAATAATGGAGCTCCCAGCTCTGAAATGTTTCATTCCTACTCCTCCCTTTGGCATGGAATAACAGCAAGAGAGAAAATCTAGGCTGCATATAATCAAAGATAAGCACTTGCAGCCCCTGTGTGCAAGGCCATGTGAGTTTATGGTCTAAGCACTTGATGATGGATGGGAGGTGGGCACAATGAGTTGTGGGCAGGAAGATCATGAGGTCAGAGTGAGACAGTTACAGTCCTCTGAAAAATCAGTGGCTACAGCATCAAGGTTGCAAAAGCCATGTACAAAGTGCTGCAGCTGATTTGAAGTGATTGCACTTTGAAATGAAAACGGATTCCAGACACTTCATTTGTTTTCCGGCTGCTCCTAGTTATATAGTTCGTTAATATATCCATCACCATACATTGTGACATTTGACTCTTATTTAGCATTTTTGGTCAAACGATGCTTAGCTGTTTGATGAACAGTGAAGAAAGACAGCCATCCTTCTTCCCTTACAGATACGGTTACAGAAAAAGCACCTTTGCTTCTCAACTGTGTGCTTATGACTTCTCATATGGTTGCTCCTACGTTTGATTTCAGGTCACAGATGGTGATGATAAATGGAGGATTTCCTAAAGATGGGAGAATGGACAAGATGAAGTAGAAATGGCACTGGCTTACTGACCCTTGGCTTTTAAAAAGTCTCCTGTAAAACAGTGTCATCTAGCACATCACCATCTTCTGTATGTCTAATCCCTGTCACCTTAGCTGGAAAGTTTACTGTGTTAGGGATCATCTTTTTCTCTCGGGTTTCTCTAGTGTCTAGCCTCCTGTCTGTACTCAGAGCAATGAGTTGCTCATAAGAAAGGTAATTTCCTATATTCTCCTTCTGCCCAGTGTGATACCATCTGAACGCCCTCCGTATGAAAAGAAAGGAGTAGTCCTTTAAGACTGTATGATTTTTTTCTGCATAAGCCTCAAACAGAGAGATATTCTCCACCCTTCCTCTGGGATGAGACTTGGATAATAGCAAGCAGGCTTCAGTGCTACTAAATTGGGATGATACCTGTTTCTTAGTTGATCCTGTGATTGACCAAGTCTTAAACATGGGTAGGGACGTCACACAGCTGTTGCACAAGCGGTTACTCAGCTACTGACATGAGGTTGCTGGGTCGGTCATAGCCCATCATCTGCAGTCAGGACACCCGTCACCCAGCAAGGCTCTGTGCCATGTGTTGTCATCTGTCCTGGCCATATAAATCATGAGATTTATGCACTCCTGCACTGTAAGAATGGAAAACTGAGAATGACAAACCAGTTAGAGTCTTCTAAGCCATGACCTGCACTTCCTTCTGCTTTATGAGACTAACTAAACTACTTGAGGTCATAGCATTTTGTGGTAATGCTTCCTTAGTTAAAAATAAGGAGTCTTCAGGAAACTGAAAAAAGACACATCGTTTTCCCAAGTGATTAGTTTTTGAGTTTTGGGGGGGTTTTTTTGTTTGGTTTTTTGTTTGTTTTTTTTTTCTCTTGCCTGATATTGACATTTCAATTTATGCTAATTTATACCACTTGAAAAGCCCAAATAAATCACTCGGGCGGAACTGAAGAGAGGGTGAGTGTAAGGAAATTAAAATTATAAAGTTGGTGTCTGTGCTAAGATAGCACTTGAGACACAAAGCATTTGCAATCACTGTAGCATGCATCTAGTCTGTATGACACTTAATTAGTTTTTCAACAAGTGGTATGAATTCCTTTGAAAATTTGTGGACCTTTGTTTACTGCCAACCAGCCTCCTCATGTCCACACAATAAATAATCATAGAGCTGGGGCCATCTGGAAACCTGAAAACAGGATATTTTTCAAGTCTTGATAAAGAAGGATTTAAAAAAAAAAAAGGCAAGAAGGTATCAAAACTTTCTCCCTTTTTCCCAGTTATTCCAGACAGAAAGAACTGTGGGAAGTGTCTTCAGATGGCTGGTTTGATCCATTGACTTTTTCTTTTCTATGGTACCAATAAAACGTGTTCATCAACGGGCAGAAAGGCTGAAGGAAGTGATTTCCGGATTGTTGCCCACGAGGCCACAGTAAATATTCTGAAATTGGATCTGAACAAGAAGTGACCATGGGCAATCAATTTGAAAGCAGTCACAGTCCCTGGAGCCAAAACTCTTGAGAACAAGTAGTTTGTGATATTGATAATGAGACACACAGAACAGAGATACAATGCTCGTCAAGTCCAGGCTGGCAGGTGCTCATCCAAAATTTGTGCCAGAATGTGGTAATCCAACAGTTAGAGAAAACTGGGATGAATGTCTATTGCCAAAATTTCCGTGCTATCAATGCTAATTCAAACACTGAAACAGGTTGCCCAGAAAGGCTGTAGAGTTGCCATCCTTGGACATATTAAAAAAATGTATAGGACAAGGCCCTGAGCAATCAGATCTAATCTCAAAGCCCTTTTTTGAACAGAAGTTTGGACAAAAGGATTTCTTGAGGTCTTTTCTGACTTTAATTTTTTATGATTCTGGCAATTGTGTGCACACTTCTTAAAGGAGGGTGCACTGCAGAAGGTGCAGGGAAGGACAGCAAGGACGACAAAAAATACTGCTTCAAAGAAGAAAGCTTTTGTAGATCAACCGTGACCTATTCTTGTCCCAAAGTTTTTCTGAAATCATTCCTAAACACAAACCTCACACACCATAATGAGCAATACCCATATACCATGTTGTTGTTTGTATCTAGTGTGCTTGTACAGATACCTACAGATATAAGGATATATCAAACATAAGGATCAGCAGGAGATGCGCTTCACACTGGAAGATGTACACAGTTGTGAAAGATGAAGGAGTTGCCCTTTGCTGAAGCAACAAGTTGTTATTTAGTCAGTCAAGTGCCGGAGATAACACATGCAGAGCGGCATTTGCCTCTCCAAATGCTTGTTTTAATTAAAAGGAATATCAAGACTGTCACCTGCATAGGAAACAGATAAACCAAAGCTGGAAAGGAAAGCTAAATGTGTTCAAATAGCTGGGAGAGCCTGGTTTTGAGGACATTGGTCTACAAGGACGTATCCTCCACAGTGAGGGATACGGAAGGAGTCTTTGACAAGCTGAATAACAGAGAAGTCTATCAGGTGAATAAAGGGACAGAGGGAGAGATCTCAATGTTTGCACATTAAAAAATACTTTTCTTTCATTTCTTCACGTAGGTTTTTTATGAACATTTTTAATGTCTTGCCACAGGTCAGTGAGAATGCCAGAAATCTGGGTGGAGTAAAACAGCAGTGGCTAAATTAAAAGGGGGAAAAAATCCATCAAAAGCCATTAAATGTAAAGATCACAGCTCTGTCAGAGGAAGTCCCTAATGCTAGAAAATTATCACTGTGTGCTGGCTGTGAGCCAAATAACTGTTCTCAAATTATACTATGTCTTGCTCAACACTTCTGTTCCCCTTAGTGTTTAATATGTGGTTTAATATATGGGTCTAGAGCTGACCTGCTGTGAAAGACATTACTCATTTCAGACCATTTTCTGGCAGTCACATTGCAGCCAGCTCAACTCTGGAAAAATTCCCCAGAAAAGCCCAGAGATGAGAGGTGACAACAGTGCTCTTGTTCCAGCATGAGCAATGAATTTGTGGCAGAAATTGCCAACTGAGGAGCTATGCCCAGGATGAGACGAGGAGTCTGATTATATGAGTATAGTTGCTCCCCTTATACATCTATATATTGAGAATGGGGTATCCCAATGCCTGGGAGGAACTAGATGTTAGACCGCTGCAGAAAGAACCTGAGCTTTTAATCCCGAAGGAGTTGGAATGAAATCATCCCACTGGCCAAACTGGAGCTGTATAGCAAGACTCCTTTCCTATTGAGTCAGAGGAATCGCTGTGATGCCTTTCAAGATTATTTCAGCACAAAACCTAACCCGTTTACATGGCTATTAATCTCACATGCCAGATCTGAGCATACTCGAAAGCCTTTAGCGGAGATAACACAGCCACAGAGGTTGCCCCGAGGTCAAAGCCTGCTGCTGTGGAAATGAAATATTTGCATAACCTTTTCTTTCAAGAATTTATGTGATGTGCAAATGCATTCATTCAGGCTGCTTCCTCAGTGCTTCACTGAAGCTGCCAGACAGGGGAGAAACAATGCAGTGTGTTTCTGGGAAAGAACATGATAATCAGCCCTAAATAGGCATATGGTAGGGCTGTGACAGGGAGTACAGGCACAGTTGCCCCACGGAGAAAGTAACTAGATGTAGCTCTCCCTCTCCAGGCCTGTGTTCCTGTGATAGGGCATGAGCACATCTTGCATCCGTCAGCCAGTTCAATTGCTTGGTCTTTCTGGATACCCTGGGCAGCAAAGTCGTGTACAGCAGTAACGTGCGGCGCTTTTCTCTCTCCCTGTGGCTGTAGATGGAGGGGGGTGGCTGGCGCAGACTGATAGTGGGTACTGCCCACTCATTGTGCATCTTGGAAGATAAATGTATCTCCTGCAAGGCAACTGCTGCCCCTGCTCACCAGACCAAAGTCCAACTCAAGAAGTTGCTCTTCTCAGGGTTAGGAAGCCTTTGTTTTGGGTTCAGAACTTGCAGCTTCACTTGTCCTGAAAATGTGTATGAAATAAGCATTGCTGGGCTTACTTTTGGCCCATCTTCAAGTAGGACTAGCTCCCTGGCAATCTCTCAGCTAATTCCTCCTGAAGAGTAGGAGTTGTTGAGTTTGTTGACTGTGATGCCAGGTTACACCAGCAGATAATGTGGTCCAGGGTAAGTCTGAGCCCCACTATGACTGTGGCACAGTGGATTAACATTTTTGCATTGCCCATAGGACATGTATGGCTACATGATTTCACTAAAATATGAAATATGGTTGTGGTGGGTTGACCTTGGCTGGATGCCAGGTGCCCACCAAAGCCGCTCTAGCACTTCCCCTCTTCAGCTGAACAGGGGAGAGAAAAAAAAAATAATGAAAGGCTTGTGGATCGAGATAAGGACAGGGAGATCACTCACCAATTACCGTCATGGGGAAAACAGACTCTACTCAGGGAAATTAAGTTAATTTATTGCCAATCAAATCAGAGTAGGGTAAAGAGAAATAAACCCCAAATCTTAAAACACCTTCCTCCCACCCCTCCGTTCTTCTTGGACTCAACTTCACTGCCAATTTCTCTACCTTCTCCCACCGAGTGGAACAGGGGGACAGGGAATGGGCATTGTGGTCAGTTCATCACACATCGTCTCTGCTGCCCTTTCCTCCTTGCTTTCTTCCCCTGCTCCAGCGTGGGGTCCCTCCCACGGGAGACAGTCCTCCATGAACTTCTCCAATGTGAGTCCTTCCCACGGGCTACAGTTCTTCATGAACTGCTCCAGCGTAGGTCCTTTCCACCTGGGGTGCAGTGCTTCAGGAACAGACTGCTCCAGCGTGGGTGCCCCACGGGGTCACAAGTCCTGCCAGCAAACCTGCTCCAGCGTGGGCTCCTTTGTCCACGGGGACCACAGGTCCTGCCAGGAGCCTGCTCCAGCGCAGGCTTTCCACAGGGTCACAGCCTCCTTTGGGTGCCTCCACCTGCTCTGGCCTGGGGTCCTCCCTGGGCTGCAGGTGGCTATCTGCTCCACCATGGACCTCCGTGGGCTGCAGGGAGACAGCCTGCCTCACCATGGTCTTCACCACGGGCTGCAGGGGAATCTCTGCTCCGGCACCTGGGGCACCTCCTCCCCCTCCTTCTGCACTGACCTTGGTGTCTGCAGGGTTGTTTCTCTCACATATTCTCACTCCTCTCTCCAGCTGCAATTGCGCAGGTTTTTTTTACTTTTCTTAAATACGTTATCCCAGAGATGCTACCACCATCGCTGGTGGGCTCGGCTTTGGCCAGCAGCAGGTCCATCTTGGAGCCATCTGGCATTGGCTCTATCAGACATAGGGGAAGCTTCTGGCATCTTCTCACAGAAGCCACCCCTGTAGCCCCCGTGCTACCAAAACCTTGCCACGCAAACCCAATAGCACTATAGCACCTCTTGAAATAAGGGTGTTGCCCTGGTATAAGAATGGTTCAAGGAAGAAAGTGCCTGGACTGTTTCTTTCTCAAACAACTTTGACTGGTGGTCACCAGCACTGCTGGTGTCTGCTTAGCAGATTCTTCTCACCTTCCTTGCTCTACTCCCACACTTTGACTTCTCTGGATCCCTTCCAAATGCATATTCTTATCCATCAGGACGAAATTAGACCTCTGCAAAGCAGAGTCTGTCAAATCATTTTGTACCCTATGGCATGGAAAGTCGTCTACAACCAAAACTTACTGCTGTGTGCTTGAGTGAGCTCTCAATTTTAGGGAAGCATGAGGTGTATTTTCAAATATGTAGCTAAAGAGATTAGTGCTCACAGTGATGGGAGGAACAGCAAACCTTCGTGGCCCTGGGTGTCATGGGACAAGGAATTGAGTAGGGTTTTCATTTTGCACTGTGCTTTTCTTTTGCACAAATGAGAAACCAGATTGTTGGTTCCTGAGATTTGCAGCCCGCTGCTGAGGCTTTTGTGATGGTTATTCCCATTTTAATCTGCCTCCTGGGCATGAATGTTAAAAGTACTGATGCACTGAAGGCCTGGATCATGGGTTCAGTGTTTGGCTGACACAGCCAGTGGGGCCAAAGCTTTCACTGGAGGTTGTGATGAAGTAGGCTAGCTATTTGGTGAAAGAATCATGAGAGCCAGAGCTCATCTTGTTTTCTGAGCTACGTGGTGTTTTGCTGAAGGTATCCAAAGAGTTTTCCTCTGACTTGCTCTTTATTGCATTTTTCTTTTGTTTAGTGTCTCCAGGTTTCCCACCTGAAGGCAGATTTCCCACTGTGTGGCACTGATCTCTCATTTAAATCCAATCTCTCTCTGTCATTCAAATCCCAGTCCCCTTTGGCCTTCTGGAGTTACTAAATGTTTTTTTTTTTTTTTTAAACGAGACGAGTACAATCTGAAATGCAAAAAAGCAGAGGGATTGCACATGGCTGCCGTACTACACTTTGTGTGGCTGTCTTCCTGGTGTTACTGACCTTCTGATAACTTTCTGCCATTCAGAAAGGCAAATGTTGCTGATGCTCCTGCTCTCAGGCTACTCAGTGTTTTTTTTTTTTCTTTTAAACTGCCTGTTTTACTTCCCCTAATTTTTCTTTCAATCTGCTCTCTGTAGCTGGAGAAAGCTGTCAATCATCACAGCTGCCCAGAGAGTAACTATCAGTGGATGCAAGTGTGCATTTTTTGTTTCCATCTTGTTAAAAAACAAGCAAACCTACCTTTTCATTGTATTTAATATGGTCTTATACTCTCAGAAAGAAAATACCGTTCCTTACTGATTTCATCTGACAAAATGCACACTAGTTGGTTTGTATTTATTTATTTTTCTTACTTCCTGGAATTTTCAAAGCAGTGAAATAATCTCTGTCATATTTACTCTTCTGTTTGTGCATGAGAATCAATAGTTATTTTGCCTTTAAAAGTATCAGAAACACTCTTAGATGCCAGATAATCTTATCCCTGCCTGGTATTATATGGAATGAGGACACCTCCTAAAGAAACATTTTCTATTGAGAATTTTCTTTGAGATGTGCCCTTTATAGAAATGCATTCTTAGAATTAGAAATTTGAGAAGACTACAAGGAATCTCACCATGAGCAAGGAAAAGATAAACGTTCAACCCTCGGCATGTGTAAAAGTTGTGTGCATAATATTGCTTCGAAAACTACCATAAATAGTAATTGGCTGTTACTGGATGGTCTCAGAAGAAAGGTCTGAGGATCGAGAGACAGTTTTCATGCAGGTAATGTGCCTGGAAGGTCAAATTCATGTTTCCCCAGGCAAGCGCTGAGCCAGTCAAGCTACCAAGAGTGAAGAAAGCTAAAATATGAGGCCGTGTTGGTTTAGTGCCTGATCAAAATGGAAACTAGAGTTGTGTGAGCAGGATCTTAAGCACATAGGATGCAGGCCAAACATTCCTGTTTCACCAGCATTTAAGATTATTGTGCTTGGGCTGGAACACTGCTTGCTCTGGAAAAACCTCCATTTGCTTAGTTGTTGAGAGAGTCTGAGATGTTTGGTAAAAGTTTTTGCTCTGAAGTTTCCATATCACAAATTATGGATCTGTTGAAGACTGCAAGATCACCTTTAAATTATGATCAGAGGG
>NW_009235144.1:13479-16534 GCF_000690835.1 Fulmarus glacialis
CAAATACATGCGAGCAAAAGAACTTCAGTTCAGATAGACAGCATTGCCACAGCATATGCTTTCCTGTTTGTGCTTCCTTTGTTGAAAAGGACACTTCTGGTGGTATTTGCTTAACAGGTGAATGCACATTGCTTTCTACTTTAGGCAGACTGAAGGATCTGCTGGCTGAAGCAGTCAGGAAGCTGTGGAGATGGCTGCTCACCCCTCATGCGAGCAAAAGAACTTCAGTTCAGATAGACAGCATTGCCACAGCATATGCTTTCCTGTTTGTGCTTCCTTTGTTGAAAAGGACACTTCTGGTGGTATTTGCTTAACAGGTGAATGCACATTGCTTTCTACTTTAGGCAGACTGAAGGATCTGCTGGCTGAAGCAGTCAGGAAGCTGTGGAGATGGCTGCTCACCCCTCCCAGGATGACACAGTCCATCAGAAATGGGCTGAAGTGCCACCTTCAAGTGCGAAGGAGCAGTGAAGGCCCAAGGAAAAGGCAGGTCCTCAGGTGCTGCAAACTGGCAATTTATGCCGGCAGAGGCTCTGCTCATAGATATTTTGTGGTTGTTTCATGAAGAGCAATGGTCACTCACAGTGTCTGGCAAACTGCAAACTTCAGAAGAGTCCCGAGCGTCGGGGTGAATGCTATTTGGCAAACCCAGTTCATTTTAGAGCACATTCAGCTCTACAACTTTGATATGGAAAGGAGCTGGGGAGAGGTCACCTTGGGCTCCTCTTCCTGCAAGAAAAACAAGAAACACCAGAGGATATAAGAGCAAGGGAGAAAAACCAAAGCTCCATCTAACAAAGTAGGATTTCACCCAGCTTGTTGGGTTGCCTCTGTTTGATGAGCCAGCGAGACACATCTGAATAGATCTTGCAGCTTTTTTCTTTGGAATACAGCTTCATGTTTTTCCTTTTGAAGCCTCTGCATCGCTTCCCATCTGTTTGCTTACTCATGGAAGGAAAATGTATTCATTATTTACTTCTCTGTCTGAAATCATGTTTGTGGACTTGATTGCATGTCTTCGAAGCTTCTTTTTATGTCCTGTACAGCTCCAGACTCTTCTATTAATATACATTTTGCTTCTCTTTAGGAAACTTGATCAAAAGTTAAACACTGGTCAGAAATGTATACTATGTCTAATTTATAAGATGAACATAGCCATCTAAAGCCCTAAAATTCCTACTAATGCACATCCCAGTCTTGCAGAAACTTGTGTGTGAGTCATCCCACCAAACTGTAGTTAGTGCAACTGCTCTCTGCATAGTGTTAGGCAGATGCATATGTCTGAATGCATGCAAAGAAGCCAACAAAACACAAAGCTGGCTAAGGAAGGAAGTGCCAATGGACTTGTTTTACTGTAAACTGCTCCTGCTCCCTAGCTTGAAAATCACTTGGCTGGAGAGAAGGCAAGTGCTAAGTCTCCTTCCTGACTCACTAGGCTTCATGATAACTTCTCTTTTATAAGAGATAACGTCTCTCTCTCTCTTTTATGAGAGATAACTTCTGTCATGAAAAATTATAGCAGTAGTGCAAAGCCCATCTTCACACCTAAGAGAAGGCCAGAGCAGGACAGTATGGATCAGTTCAGAAGAAACCTCTGCCTTGATAAAGAAATCAAGAGTCAGGATTTTTGTCAACAAAGTCAGTATTCCTATTCCCTTGGTATTCTTCAAGTACTGCCCTCAGGCACCGCAGTCCTCCAGCAAAGGCTGGAGCCCAGGACTGCCCTTGTCAGAGTCATTAACCCTTTCCCGATCAGGATTTTTTTGTTTGCATGTTGGAATTCCATATCCTAAAGCTCTAATTAATTCATATAAGCAACTGTTCTTGATGAAGAAGTTATACTTCGCAAATCCCAGAGCCTTCCACATGAAGAAGTCAATAATTTAATTCCAGCTACTGCAGTGCAGCAGAGGCAGTACTAAAACCTATATTCCATCCTGGGCTCAAAGCCCTGTTGAATCCATGAGCTCAGCCTGGCTGGAGATCATTTGCAAAATTAAAATTTCAATGAAAATATACACAGAAAGCCAAAAAAGTCAGATTTTGTTTCTCTCTGGAAAGCAGTGATATCTTGCCTTAGCAACGATCCATATCCAAAACCTGTAATTTGCAAACAGCCCTTATCCAAAATTGTTTTTACTCTGCTTGCTTATACAGTGCAAAGTGCATGGAAGGCAAACACTGGATATCTGCGGGAGGAGCTGTTGATCAGGGCATGGGCAGTCACACCCGGAGCTACAGCAGAAGCAAGGCTGGGTTACCGAAACCAAGGTGAGGACATGGCAAAGTGATGGGATGCAGCAGTCTGAAGGGCAAAGCAGGATCCCATGGGTCCAGAAATGGTCAGGACAAGGGGCGGAAGGTGCTGACAGCAAGAGCTAGGAGTGGGGCTGAGTAGCCCAGAAGAAGAAGTAAGAATTGGGGCCACCAAAGAACTGCAGTAGTCCAACAGGGAACAAGGTTGAAAGAGCAGGAGATGGATGCAAGAACAATGTGTGGATCTAGACAGGGAAAGGGTAAAGTGTAAAACTGTGACTCCAGACCAAATTCTCTGGAGTTTTAGTCTTATGCTGCCTATGATTATTTAGGGCTGGACTAGATGATCTTTAAAGGTCCCTTCTAACCTAAACCATTCTATGATTCTATGATTATTTAGGAATCATTGCCTTCATCTCCTATTGTCAAGAGCACAGACACACACACTTCGCTTGGGTGGGTGCAGCTCCGGAGGGCAGCAGAGGAGGGTGTGGACAGAAAACTGTCCCAGGATGAGATGTGTGCAGATAGCGAGTTCAATCCAGGTCCTGTACATGGAGAAGGACATATTTGTCCTAGGTACACATGTCCTGTGGCCGTAGTGTCACTGCATATATAGTGGGGTTGCCACACAGAAATGTAGCCCTGCAATGTTTGGTTAAGTCTGAGCATCTTTCTCAAGTGGTGGGGTGATGGGAAACCATAGAAATACGTAGGTAGGCTGACACAGTTTGGAGGCATATGATCAATAGTCGTTACTGGAAGGAACCAAAGCTGCAGTGGTCCAGACTCTCATTCC
>NW_009235144.1:16565-20782 GCF_000690835.1 Fulmarus glacialis
TAGTCTGAGTCTACGGAGGAAGAAGATCTGGGTGTTTTTTTTTTTTGTCTTAACTTTCTCTGTGCAATACCTCTGGGCTATAATAGTTATCCTAAAATAAATTCAGCTGGGTCTAGAGTCCAGTTTCTATGGCAGTGTTTTACGGGTAAATAAAGGTCGAAGTCCATTCTTTGGTCCGGAGGACACATAGCAAGTTGGCATGTGTATGATTAAGCACTCTTACCTGAAATGGGCAATTTGTTTTGCCCTTTGGGAGCAGTCCCTGGCCTGTGCTACTCCTCAAATGATATTTAGACATTGTCTGGGAAAGAGCTACTTGAAAGGGGACGCAATTCCTTCAAGTTAAGATGGCAGTGGTCCAGCCAGTGGCAAATCAGTGTCCAAGCCTGTGTCCTTCTTACCTTTCCAGTGTATGGCCAAAGAGCTGGATGCAGAACAAGGATGAGTCTACAGTCAGGGCTTGCCAGGAAGCTTTTAAACATGTTGTTGAGCTTGTGACAACCTCTGCGTCCTCAGTGGCTGATATTTGATCTGCATGTCCTGTACTGTCTCTCCTCACTCTTGTCCCGTTTAATAAATATTCTGAGTGTGGACCCACATGTGTGATCTTACTGCAGCCAGCAGATACCCAGCAGGGTCTCACCTCCCTCTCCCTGCTGCAGGGAAAGCAGCACAGAGCCCTGAAATGTGAGGCAGATTAAAAATAACCATTGTTTCTGCACATAAAAGTGCATCTTTCAGAGCCTTGTGACTTGCCAGTGCCCTGCCCGGATGGCTGCTCTGCTGAGGCAGCTCTCAGATTGAGATGGAAAAGGCACAAGTAATGGCTCAGGTCACACACACAATTCATCATCGTCCTATTAATCAGGGTGGCTGCTTGCCCCCATCCCCTCCCAACACACACATCCCTGACTGGGTTTCAGGATCTCAGAGACCTATAAAAGAGCCATTTTTAGAAAAAAAGAGCCATGTGCAGCAATGCTGCATGAAAGGGAGTATTTGCTGCTGTGGTGATGTTTGCCATCAGAGTAAACAATTTCTTATGAGCCTGCAGGAACATGCTGCAACGCCAGGATGGTAACGATCAAATTACTGTGCTCAAATGGGTAGCTGGGTGGGTATTACACCTTCCCTCTGGCGCAAGAAATGTGTCAATGGCATTTGGTCAATTCTAGAACATATATTGCCTGAAGACATGGTTGTTTGAGGAAGAAGTAGGGGGAAAGCCTGTGGGCAAGCAAAGTCTGAATAGTTTGTAATCTGTTAAATGATATGCCCTAAGTCAACTTGTAAATGTTGCACTTGTTTCCTTTACACAAAATGCCTTAGGCCAACAGCTTCTAAGACAAAGATAGTCTAGGTTATTGGAAGTCATTTTGTATCATAGACCTGTTTTGGACTGAGCTCATGCTGTTTCCTAAGAAAAGATATCTTTAGATAGATAAGTACCTAAGAAATGTCTTTGACAGGGGTAAAAGAGTTTTCTTAGGTACTTATTACACTTCACAACAAAAATAGCATTTTATGAAGCAAACAAAACTTTAAAAGTACCTTCTTGAGAGTATGTGTCGGCACTGGAAACTAGGAAAAAAAGTGTGATCTAGGAGAAAAAAAACATCCCAGACTTCGAAGTAGCAGAAGATAAGAAATCTTGTTGGTTTTGTAGATTTATTTAGCTTACTCCTCCCTTCCCAAATCATGTGCTTTCGCACTTTCCCGCCATCTCCCAAACCTGACTTTGGGAATCTGAGGTTCTCGGTGGGGGGCCTGAGGCAGAAGGGACTAAGGCGTTACTGGGACTAACTTGGATCTGGTGTCATAGTCCCCGGAGCCTTTGAGTGATTGAAATGATGCTGGAAGCTGGACACTGGGTCAATATTGGAAAGAGGAGTCTAAAGGACTGGCATGAGACTGATCTTAAAGGTATTGGGTTGGGATGATATTGGTGGGAAGAGGTGGGACATACTGAAAGACCAAAAGCTGTCTGTTGGAGTGAAGGGTTGTGCATTTGTGTGTGCACTGAATGGAGGAGGGGATACTGCTTACGTGAAGGATGTAACAGGTCCTGGGCTAACAGAAGGACATAAGAAAGCCTGTATTGGCTGTGTAGCCCACTGTCCTGTTTCTGACAGTGATCCAGGGTGATACCAGGTAGAAGAATAAGGTAAGCATATATTTCCCTAAATTATTCTTCTAGCATCCAACCACTTGGTGTTCAGAGATTTCCTGACCTGGAGGTGGTTTCTGTGTATTTGTAAAATCAGTGGCTCTCTTGACATGAACGTGCCCATGAATACTTGCCACTTTTCAGCACCTACAAGATCCTGTCACGAAGACATCCCCATCTTCATGATGAATCTCCTTGGGTTTGTTTTGAACTTGCTTCATGGGTTGATTTGAAGCCTATGTCCTATTCTTACTCTCTTTCTCTGTCTTACCATCTCGACTAGAGAATAAAGTGCAACAGAGGGAAAAGTAGCTGACGGGCCTAAGGAAGGGTGTGTTCCTCCCCCAGGTCACAACAGAAGGGCATGCCCAGCCAAGTCTTGTCGCTATTGCTTTCTTCTCCAGTGACCTTGGGGAAGCCAGGAGGGATGAAGGGGTGGAGGAACAGAAAGATGAAGGCATGGAAGTATGGATGGTTGGAGCAAGCCCAGTGCCCACTCTGTACCCACAGCTCTCACCTGTGTGCTCAAGCCATCTGTGAGGCCCACAGATAACAGCTCCCTCCAGGAGCTACAATTTTAAAACGGTTTAAATTCCTGGTGACATATTCAATGGAAACAGAGCAGATGGGAACGCTGCTGATGGTATTCATGAAAGAGTCCAGTTCCTGCTGGACACTGATGAGGACCAGCCAACACTACTATCTGTGTCCTCAGCATTCTTTGGTTAAATAATCATGGAATCATAGAATTATTTAGGTTGGAAAAGACCTTCAAGATGATCAAGTCCAGCCATTAACCTAGCACTACCAAGTCCACCATTAAACCATGTCGCTAAGCAGCACATCTACACATCTTTTAAACCTCCAGGGATAGTCACTCAACCAATTCCCTGGGCAGCCTGTTCCAATGCTTCTTTGGTGAAGAAATTTTTCCTAATATCCAATCTAAACCTCCCTTGGCACAACTTGAGGCCATTTCCTCTCATCCTATTGCTTGTTACTTGGGAGAAGAGACCAACACCTACCTTGCTACAACCTCCTTTCAAGTAGTTGTAGAGAGCGATAAGGTCTCCCCTGAGCTCCTTTTCTTGAACCTAAACAACCCCAGTTCCCTCAGCCGCTCCTCATCAGACTTGTGCTCTAGACCCTCCACCAGTTTTGTTGCTGTTCTCTGGGCATGATCCAGCACCTCAATGTCCTTCTTGTAGTGAGGGGCCCAAAACTGAACACAGTATTTGAGTGCAGCCTCACCAGGGGTGCCCCTACTCCTGCTGGCCACACTATTTCTGATGCAAGTCAGAGTGCTATTGGCCTTCTTGGCCACCTGGGCACACTGCTGGCTCATATTCAGCTGGCTGTCGACAAATACTGCTAGGTCCTTTTCCTCTGGGCAGCTTTCCAGCCACTCTTCCCCAAGTGTTGCATGGGGTTGGCCTGACCCAAGTGCAGGACCTGGCACTTGGCCTTGTTGAATCTCATACAGTTGGCCTCAGCCCATCGATCCAGCCTGTCCAGGTCCCTCTGCAGAGCCTTCCTACCCTCGAGCAGATCAACACTCCCACCCAACTTGGTGTCGTCTGCAAACTTACTGAGGGAGCACTCGATCCCCTTGTCCGGATCATTGATAAAGATATTAAACAGAACTAGCCCCAATACTCAGCCCTGGGGAACACCACTTGTGACTGGCTGTCAACTGGATTTAACTCCATTTACCACAAGTCTTTGGGCCTGGCCATCTAGCCTTTTTTTCACCCAGCAAAGAGTACGCCCATCCAAGCCATGAGCAGCCAAGTTTCTCCAGGAGAATGCTGTGGGAAACGGTGTCAAAGGCTTTGCTGAAGTCCAGGTAGACCACATCCACAGCCTTTCCCTCATCCACTAAGCGGGTCACCTTGTCATAGAGGGAGATCAGGTTAGTCAAGCAGAACCTGCCTTTCATAAACCCATGCTGACTGGGCCTGATCACCTGGTTGTCCTGTTCGTGCTGCGTGATGGCACTCAAGATAATCTGCTCCATAAACTTCCCTGGCACTGAGGTCAGACTGACAGG
>NW_009235145.1:0-280 GCF_000690835.1 Fulmarus glacialis
TTGTCTCTCATGACAGTGGCCAGGTTAAGGTCTGACATATTTCCTGACTTATTTATTAAGACCATACTTAGGTCTGACTTATTTCCATGGTCACAGGGAACCTGAGTGCTCTCCCTACCATCATCAAGGGAATGGGCAGCATGGGCAACAAACAGGAGGAGCTGGAAGCCAGTGTGCAGCAGGAGAACTATGATATAGTTGCCATCATGGAAACATGGTGGGATGACTCGCACAACTGGAGTGCTGCAATGGATGGCTATAAACTCTTCAGAAAGGATAA
>NW_009235145.1:2080-10386 GCF_000690835.1 Fulmarus glacialis
GGGGAGGTTTAGGTTGGATCTTAGGAAAAATTTCTTCACTGAAAGCACTGGAACAGGCTTCCCAGGGAAGTGGTTGAGTCACCATCCCTGGAGGTGTTTAAAAGACATGTAGATGTGGCACTTAGGGACATGGTTTAGTGGTGGACTTGGCAGTGCTAGGTTAACGGTTGGACTCGATGACCTTAAAGATCTTTTCCAACCTAAATGATTCTTACGATTCTGTGAAGAGCCCTGTAGTAGATGGAAACACAGAATCCTTCAGGCTGGAAATGTCCTCAGAATGTCTCTAGCCCAATCTTCTGCTCACAGCAGGGTCAGCTATCAGGTTGCACCAGCTTGCATGGGACGTTATTAATTTTGGGCCTGAAAACCTCCAAAGATGGAGATGGCACCAGCTCTCTGGGAAGCCTTCTCTTTGCTCATTGGCCCTCATCCTCCCATCAGGCACCACAGTGAAGAGCCTGACTCTTCTGGTTACCCCCTGGAAGGTATGAGAAGGCTGTTCTTTGGTCTCCCCAAAGCCTTCTTTTCTTCTGACTGAACAAATCCAGCTCTCTCAGCCTCCCACAGTGAGAAAGTTGACCTTATAAATGCATGCCTGAGATGTTTAAGGCTCTTCCAATCCTGTTGGATTTTCTTGGATCTGCAAAGGGCTTCAGGGATGTGAGAATATCATCATCACCCTCCTGCCATGGCTTTCTGCATGTGCCACTCTCACTTGTCATCATGATGTCATGCACAGGTGTTGCAGGCTGTGAGGAGGGCCCAATCTAAACAAGTAGCCATTCACAATTAAACTTTGAACTCAAAATATTTCAGGCCCTAGAGCCAACATGACATCACTAGGAGAGGCTGGTGCTGGGGGCGCCATGCTTGGTGCTAACCCACATGCACAGGTGGAATTCATGACTCCAAAATCCGCTGTAACTATCATCAGTGGTGACAGAAACACTGAATCATTCAGGTTGGAAGGGACCGTGGGAGGTCTCTAGACCAACCTTCTGCTCCCATCAGGATGAGCACTGAATTCCCACCAAGTTCCTCAGGGCTTTACCCAACAGTGTCCGGAAAACATTTTCTGGGGGCATTTGGAGGAATCCTCGAGAAAGCTGAAGGGGCCTTTTCCTGCCAGGTGAAGAGAGCCACAGATTTCTGTAATTCCCAGTAAGCTGCTAGCAACCTCTAGCAGCTTCTAACAGACACTTTCTGCTGTCCTTGATCAAAAGATGCATTGTTGAGAGGCTGCAGAAACTTTTCCAGCCCTTGGACTGTTACTCCCTGATGCTCTTCCATGTAGGCACCCATGACACAGCCAAACTTGGAACTACAGGCCGCTCAGCCTCATCTTGATCCAAGGGAACACGATGGAGCAACTAATCCTGGAAACCATTTCCAGGCACATGAACAACAAGAAAATCTTCAGCATGGATTCACCAAGGGGAAGTCATGCTTGACTGACCTGATAACCTCTCCAATTAAATGATTGCCTTTGTAGACAAGAGGAGAGCAGTGGTTATTGTCTGCCTTGATTTCTGCAATGCTTTTGACACTGTCTGCCGTAAGATCCTCATGCACAAGCTGTTGAAGTCTGGGCTGGATGAGCAGACAGTGAGGTGGATTGAAAAGTGGCTGAAAGTCTAGGCCCAGAGAGCGGTGATCAGTGACATGTAGTCTCGTTGGAAGCCACTAACTAGCAGTGTACCCTAAGGGTGAATACGGGGTCCAATCCTGCTCAAAATCTTCATGAATGATCCAGATGATGGAGCAGAGTGTACCCTCAGCAGTTTGCTGATGACACCAAACTGGGAGGAGTGGCTGATACACCAGAGGGGTGTGTTGCCATCCAGAGGGACCTCGACAAGCTGGAGAAATGGGCTGACAGGAACCTCATGAAGTTCAACAAGGAGAAGTGCAAAGTCCTGCCCCTGGGGAGGAGCAAGCCCATGCACCAATATGTGCTGGAGGTCTCCCAGCTGGAAAGCAGCTCAGCAGAAAAGGCCCTGGGTGTCCTGGTGTACGCCAAGTTGAACGTGAACCAGCAATGTGCCCTGGCGGGAAAGAAGGTGAATGCTATCCTGGGCTGTATTAGATAAATATTGCCAGCAGGTCAAGAGAGGTGATCCTTCCCCTCTCCTTGGCACTGGTGAGGCCACAGCTGGAGCACTGGGTTCTGCTCCTCAGTACATGAGGGACATGGACAGACTGGAGAGAGTCTAACGAAGGGCCAAGAAGATGATGAAGGGACTGGAGCATCTCTCCTATGAGAAGAAGCCCGGCGAGCTGGGACTGTTCAGCCTGGGGAAGAGAAGGCTCAGGGGGCATCGTATCAATGTATATAAATACCTGAAGGCAAGGTTCAGAAAGGATGGAGCCAGGCTCTTTTCATGGTGCCCACTGACAGGACCAGAGGCAATGGGCACAAACTGAAACACAGGAGGGTCCCTATGAACATCAGGAAACATTTTTTTTTTACTGTGAGAGTGACCAAGCACTGGCACAGGTTTCCTAGTGAGGTTATGGAGTCTCCACCCTTGGAGACCTTTAAAAGTCTTTTGGATATGTTCCTGGGCCACCAGCTCTGTGATTCTGTGAAAAGCTGTTATGATGCCTACATGATGAGTCCCACAGGATGAGCAAGACTGCTTAAATGCAACTTCTAGATGGATGGGTGATGCCAGTAATAATAAAAATTAAGTGCCATTGGAGACCAATGAGGAAAGCCAAGGTTCTGGATTGAGAACTTCCTGGGAAGAACAAAAAGGAAAGGTTGGGTCCCTGGCTGAAAAGTACCCTGTACTCTCAGGGTTAGTATCTGGTTCGGGACAGCTTCCTGAACAACATGTGGAGGGTGACTCCCTGAACCTACACAGATAGCAGCCAGGTTTCCCAGCAGGGCTTTCCATCTCCCCTTCCAGAAGTGGCCACGTCTCTCCATTCAGCATTCATGGATCCCAAACTACCAATTTAGGAAAGACTTCTACGTGAGGGGAAGGCCTCCCTCATGCACATCTGTCCTCCTTGAATCCAGGTCCTTGTGCAAGGCTTGGGTGGGTGGAGCTCACTTAGTGCCCACATTTGCCTGACAGATAGCTGGTTAGTGCCATTACCAAGCAGGGAGTGAGGACAAGTTCTGCCCAAGGCAGTTGCAGCTCACAGCTGTGGTGTCTCAAGTCACTGACCCATGGATGGGGTCTTTTATAAATAAAGCCCCATACATGTAAATCATCACAGTTAATGTGGATGTCATGAACGGAAATTTCCAGCGGAAATTTTTTTTTCCAACGCGGAAATTTCCAGCCCATATACTACGTTCAGGAGAAGAAATATTGATCTTCCTCTGCATTGCTCTCACTACTCTTTCACATCTTTCCACGTCCTGCATAAACTGACCCCTTCTCAACCTTCTGCAGTCTGCCTGATGGTCCCTTTAGGCAAATCCTTAGTTATATTCCTACCTGTCCTTTCCTATGTATCTCACGGAAGGTTTTCTTCTAAGGCTACCCACTGTGGAAAGTGGACTTCAGTGGAGGCAACTTGGACTTCATATGCAGCTGAGGAACGTGTTTTATTTTTATTGAACTATCCCTTTCTTTTCCTTTTTTTTTTTTTTTCTTGGCAGGTAAGAACCATTCTTCTGTGACTGTGTGCAAATGGTTCTCCAAATAAAACAGGTGGGAACTGGTGCAAATGCACCTTCAGCTGCAGAATTTAGTGGAAAAGATTTGAGAAAGCATGATGCAAGTCCCAGGTGGCTGATGACAGAAATGGCAAAGTATGTGGGAGGTGGTGGTGGGGGGGGGAGTAGAGTTTGCCCATACAGTGTCATATAGAAAGGATCTTACTTTTCCTACATGTTCCGACTTCATCAGGAGACACTCCAGATCAATAGGAATTGGGGAAGGCTGATACCACTTGTTCAGTAAGCAGAAAAGTAAAGAAAACTGGTAGAAGAAGAATACCTGTTTTATAGTTATTTATTACTGAAATCTTCTCAGTTTGGCTACACTCCTGGAATCTCTCAAATCAGCCACACAAGACTTGAAGAATTAGGGAGAATTATGCAGGGAGACTTGGCTTGTTAGAGCATTTTGCATGTTAATGAGCCTTCTGGCGCCAAGTTCCTGAACTGCAGATACTGAAAGAATGAACCAGCCTCTAAAGAAGCGAAAGGCTTCCTGAGGTCCATCCAGGTGTGCGGAGTGAAGGAAAGGAAGAGAGGAAGGTCAGCTCATGGGGCATGTTGAGCACTGTCCAGCCACCCCACAGGAGAGGGCATTCCCCATCTCCCAGCTTGAGGCATGCACACATGTTGGAAACCTCTCCTTTGTGCAGGGGCCTTCAGCCACATTCCCAGGGCAGACCGACAGCTCCTCTACCCACAGGCATCCACGGCTTTCAATTTCTCGGCTCACACATGGTTGGAAGGATTTGCTAAAGCCCTCAACCATCCCCTTGCTTCTTGCCGAGTTCCCTCCACCCTCTCTTGCATCCCTACACAGTGCCAATCACTACCTAATCACTAACTGAGAAGCTAAGCAGCTCTCAAGGCTTTCCATCGCATCCTCAGGGGATGACGGCATTTCTCTAGTCACCATTCATGCATCCTAAAAACACCAGTTGAAGCAGCGCATCTTGGTGAGGGGTGGACCTCCCCAAGGCACCTCTGTGCTCTTTGAGGTCTGAGCGCTTGTGCAAGGCTCCAGGAGTAGCTCATTTGGTGCCCACCTTTGTATCGCAGATGGGTGGTCTGCAGTGGGCAGGGAATGAGGCAGGACTGCTACCAGAAATGCCATGGGAGGGGAGGTCCGGTGCTCAGGGAAAGAAGGATGAAGGGTGGACATTTGGGGTTACGGTGTTTCTCTTCCCAGGTCACCATTATGTGTGACAAAACTCTGCTTCCCTAGAAATGGCCAAACATCTGCCTGCCGATGGGAAGCACTATCCAGCTCTCTTTGGGAGTCTCTGTGGCACAATCGGTTAGCGCATTCGGCTGTTAACTGAAAGGTTGGTGGTTTGAGCCCACCCAGGGACGGGACCCCTTTCCTCTGCCCATGTTGGGGGGGTTGGAACTAGATGACCTTTAAGGTCCCCTTCCAACCCAAACCATTCTATCTTTTATAAAAAGAGGAGGCTATTCAGTCCCCTCAGCAAAGGCAGAGGAAGGAAAGCAAACCGATAGGAATTCCTTATTCTGCTTTACTTGCGCACGCAGTTTTGCTTCACTTACTAAACTGTCTTTGTCTTGACCCATGAGTTTTTCTCACTTTGCCCTTCCAATGCTGTCCCCCATCCCGCTCGGGGGGAGTGAGCAAGCAGCTGGGTGGGGGCTTAGCTGCCGGCTGGGGGAGTCAACCCACCATGTAATTTGCCTTATTTCTACTTTCACTAAAAACAGTAACAGTAACATGCTCTAAAATAATTTCTCCTTCTTCTTGATGGTGATAAACTTAATTTCTTTAATGTTATTCCTTTCACTTGACTTGATCCCCATCCACTGCTGGTTGTTCTCCTCCAGAGTCCTGCCTTCAGGCACAAAAGCCTGGGAGACTCCACCTGTATCAGTCTCCTGAGTAAGTCAATGTCTTCTCTCCTGGAGCCCCGAGGCTCTGCTACTTGCCATCTTCACCCCCCTGGCATCTGGGACCCCACAATTTCACAGTCACTATAGCCAAGGCTGACACTGATTATCGCATTCCTGACCAGCTCTTCCTTGTTTGCCAGTACTGGATCCAGGTGGGCACCCAGGGCCCTTGTTGGCCCAGGGGGCAGCTGTATTAAGAAGTTGTCCCAAGATCCTCCAGACTGTTTGCACCTTGTTTTGCCTGGTCTGTGAATGCCAGGGCAATTACAGTCCCCCACAGGAACTGGCTTATTGACCTGCAGACTTCTTTGGGTTGCTGACAGAAGACTTTTCCTGCTTCCTCACCCTCATTGAGTGGTTCATAACTGCCAACACGATGTCACCCTTACTGGCTCCCCTAATCCCCAATGACAGAAGCTAACCACCCTGGCAGAGCTCCACACATCTGAGCTGCCCCTTCACTGGAGGCATCCCCCACCCTCACCTTCCCTCCCACTCTATTCTGCAAAGCCTCTATCCCTCCACCCAGGTGAGCAAGCAGTCCCACCACATCTAATTTGATTAAAAAAATCACAGTGCTGTGAGGCTCCAGCCCCTCCTCTCTGTTCTCCACCTCCTCCTGCCTGTGCACGTTTGGGCTGCAGCATTTCAGCTGTGGCACTGGGGCTGAGCATAGACTTGTTGCAGGCAAACATGGGAACAGGGACCCAGGACCCCACCCTGCTTCACATGCTGGAGTGCTTGGCAGATGTTAACGTAACAAGGAAATGAGGTGCTCACAGACTGCCCTGAGGTCTCCAAGGCCAGAGGAACAAGGCTGGGCAACAGCACCTTCTCCAGGGAGACATTTGGTGACTCTGCAGAAACTCTGCAGGGCTGTGGGGCTTGCATACCATGCTCCCCATACCATCAGGCAGGTGAGTAGAGGTTCAGAAAGAGGAGAATAGTCAAGGGTGGAAAACACAATTACAGGGCTGGGCACTCTGGTGTGACCTGCCTCCCAGTCCTACAGCACCACCAAGGGATGGACCTTGCGTCTGTGCCATGGTGTTGGTGTTGAGGTGATGGCACACAGGCACCGGACCCCTTTGGGAGGCCCTGCCCCACACCAGCTCCAACAGGGCATGGCTTTCCTAGAGATCCTGTGCTGTGTTTGCCTGCTGAGTGGAGTTGTATTAGGCACTCCAGGCATCTGGCATGGCACTGGAGACTTTTTTTAAAATGAGAGCCCTGAAATAAATAAGATGTCTTCAGTGCAGGGATGTGGACATATCTTAGCTTTGCAGAGGTGCTCTAGTAAATGCAATGGATAGAGACCTGGGTCTCCTTCTGGTGCACTCCTTCTCTGGTCAGCTCAAGAGCTCTGCAGGCTCCAGAGATATATGTGACAAGGTGTGTTCAGGTGCCCTAAACATACAGGTCTGGTGTCATTTAGGATGGCCAAGGAAATCCCGCTTGCCCTTCCAGCCCTCAGCTGAGGCTTGGGAAGGATGCGGGTATTCGCAGAGATTTTCCATCAGAGCTTGCAAACACTTGAAGTTGTCTTGGACCATCCTGGCCCCTCAGTCGGGGGCAACTGTGTGTGAGCAACTGAGTGCCCACAGAATAAAGACCAGGGGCTCAGAGCAGGGGCTTACCTGCAGGAAACGCTTTTGTGCACCCCTGACCTAAAGCAAGAAGAATCCCAGCTCCTGTGGCTGTGTGGGGTGCATGGGGGAAGCGGAATCCTGCTTCTTCCAGCTGGGGATGAGATGCCTGCATTGCCTCAGCTGAACCCCCAGCACAGGGGAAGCCAATCCCTCCCTGTCCCTGTCTGTGTGTGCTTTTTGTTATGGGACAGGAACCGCAGTGTCCATAGGGGAACATTTACACCTCTCGCAGACAACCATGCTCTGGTAGGACAATTTCTGCTGCAGGAATCAGTCCTTCTCCACTGTTTAGAGAGGGACCATTAGTGATTGCTTTTGATGACTCCAAATTAGACTCCGCAGGGATGATCCTGCTGCCTTTCAGGCTCTGTCAGCCCTGGAGCCCCAGGGACACCTTGAGGGAGCCCAGAGAGGGCAGAGAAAGTTGGGCTGGTCCTCTGCTCCTGGGCTGGGCTGGGCTCCTGGGATGGAGGGAGCTCCTGGCAAGCGGGCAGCGCTGCAGAGAGACAGCTCTGCCCAGGAGCAGCTCGTCTGCAAAGCCCAGCAGGGCTGAGGGCACTGCCTGCAGGCACCGAGGGGAGAGGAGAGAAGCAAGAGAGAGGTTAAAGGCAGTGAAGAGTGGGAGGATGCTGAGAGCTCAGTGGAGGAGAAATCTTCACAGCCCTTGACACAGTAAGTCTCTGGCTGCAGGGCAATGTACCTGAGCATCCTGGACAGATCTCCTAGAGCTGGTGCATCCCAGAGCAGACAGGATCTGGCAGGATGGCTCTCAGGGTTTCTTCCGTGTAGAGAAGGACGTGCTCCAGAGCAGGGCTTCTCTGCTGCACCCTCACAGGGATAGGGCATGACCACCCCCTTCTTCCAGGGAGGATCCGGACTGACAAAATAAGGGTGAATTATTTATAGCTCAGTGGGCCCATGACGCCTTGGGCCATCAAGGAAGAGATGCAACATATAGATGGGCTCGTGATCGAGGGGTGGACTTGACCATGGACGCTATTGCACAGATTATCCATGAATGTGAAACATGCGCTGCAATCAAGCATACCCCTCTGGTATGGAGGACGATGGTTGAA
>NW_009235146.1:0-5023 GCF_000690835.1 Fulmarus glacialis
TCTTCCTTCAACAGAAACATTTGCAACAATATCTTTTGAAAACTGGCCCTATATCCCCTTCTCCAAATGTTCCACCATCTGAAGAGCTGCCATTTTCTCTCTCTCTGCCTCTGCCCCTCTTCCACATACACAGATGTGTGTGTGTACACATGCCATGTTTCAGAGCTGGGCCTTCTGAATTTTCAGCATTAACTCAAAATATACTCTTCTGTGTGTGGTAGCCAGAACTGTTACACACAGAGAGATAGATTAGCTGGTTTTGTTTTTCAAAAAAACCAAAGCAAAATACATAAACAAAACCACCAAATGAACATTTCTGAAATTTGCTTCTGTTTAAAAATATAATTTTTTATTCGTATTTTCTGCTAGAATCTGCTCTACTCTGCCTACAGCCTTGCTGTGGCAGGGCATCGTAGGAAGAGGAATGTCAGGTTCTTGGAGACAAGTACCAATGCAGAGGGAGGGGGAAGACACACTTGATCATCTGAGAAAGAGTGCAAGTTCCCGAGTGAAGCTTTGAGAAGACAAGAGGGAGGTACTGTTGTATTATTACGTACAGAAGATCAGAGTTGAAAGAATCTGGTTTATGGGCAGTGAGGATGATGTCCTCGCAGGTATATTAGTGCACATGCTGTAGTATAACGTCCCAGTGCATCTGAACACCCATCTAGACTGCAAATGGCATGAGGGTAATATTTAAAAAAAGGAAGTCACGCTGTTGCAGAGCTTTACAATGCTCAGCTGCTGCTGAGGTGTGCTTGGTGTAGCTACAGTAGTGGTAGGCAAAATATCCCTCCCATCCAGCCGTTGGCAAGCAGCACAGCAACCCGTTTTATGCGAGCACCTGGTTGATCAGTTTGCTTGTGACAGATCTTGGCACGCCCTCTCCTCTGGCTGTAAAGCTTTACTGACTCTTGTGTTTTGCGGGATTTTTTTCCCCACAAACTCTTGTTTGGCATGGGAGGACTTGGAACAGAGGGACACTGGCTCTGGTGACAACAGGAAACTGCATTTTGGATAACCCTACACGGTACAAGCTTTCCAGCCATTTAAGGGCTTTTCTGTGGGGATTGGAAGGAAAGGCTGTCCATCACCCGAAGTCGTTGCAGTGGGAAGGGTGCCCGTGACTGCAAAGGTCTTTGGCAAAGGCCACTGGCAAAGGCCACGAACATCCGAAGGCTGCCTCTGAGAAATGGGCATGGGCTCGCGGTTCCCCACAGGGTGCAATGCAGAAGCGGCTTCAGGAAGAGAGAGTGCTCTTTCACTGGTCATCCCAGTGCATCATTCATTAAACATAAGGCCCTACAGGAAAACCAGGGCTTCGTGTTCTCCGTGCCCCCTCCTACATCAGCCCTGACGTCAGTAGTTTCAAACCATGGAAGTTAAATTAAGGCCAGTGCATTCTAATAGGCAAGGGAAAGCACATGTTAAGAAGTCAAGGTAATGAGAAAATACCTGCCATCTGGAGCTGTCATAAGCATGAATTTACACCACTCCCCACAAAATAAATAAATTACAGCCTGCGGAACATTATTCTCCCCGGATGCAAAGCCTCGCTCCTGCTGCTACCGCCAAAAATTTTGGCCTCCCCACTTTCCGCGTGAGCGTCGGCTTCTGCCGAAAGCCCCTGGGGAGATGTGCATGGGCGCGGGGAGACATCTGCAACCACTGGCTGTTTGAGCACAATGGCTGGTGTGGGATCTGTTCAGCTGCATCCGCTTGCTCCCTTCCTCGCTCTGACGGAAAGTTTTCCTCCCGGCTCTGACAGCATCACAGCCACTTGGGGAAGCACATGACTTCCTCGGGAGACGGCGTTTCTTATTTGTGTTGCAGGCCTCCAGCAGGCATGGCACCGAAGCAATATTTATATCAGTTTTTGTAACATCGTCGCAGCAGCTGCAATTTTGGGAACTGAAGTGCTGGCTGGAAATGGAGAGAGAGGCACAAAAGCACACCACGCCACATTGAAATAAGGGTGGAAGGGGAAAAAAAAAAAAAAAGAAAAAAGAAAATCAGCAACCAGCCTCCTCCCCCAGAAAGCTTATTGTGTTCCTGGGTGCCAGGGGTGCCGCTTGCCCTCCAGATGGTTACTGCAGGGCCCATCTGCCTAAAAGTGAGTCAATGGAAATGGCAGCTCAGGATGCCAGCGACGGGACCGGATCACTCCCTGCAGGGTGCCTGCGCTCCTGGGGGAGCGGGGCAGGGGAAGGGGAGTCCCAGGCTAGGTGGCTTTCCGTGCTACATGCCTAACAGCCTGCTGGGGGAGGCGGGGGAGAGCTCGAGCCTTTTGGCTATGAGACAGTGCAACACTCGTGTGCAGATAGCGAGGCTGCCTCCAAAACCACTGCAGCCTGGTGCCATGCCTTGGCAATCAGCCACAGTAAGCTCGTTAGCCCGGCTACAATGCCGTGCTGGTGCAGGCACACTGATCCCCGTTCCCCAGTTGGCATCTCTGCCCCACGCCGTGCAGGTGTCCTGGCTTGTGTGGAGCTACCTCACTGTGGCTGTGGCCTCTACTGGGAAATCCCAGGGAACTGTGATGGGGGTCCTGTCTTCCAGATGATTTACTTGCTGCTTCCCATTACGGGAATGTGACCCAATTCTCTCCTCTTCTGCCTCCTGGCTTGATTTCAATGGTGTTAAGCCAGCAGAGGTTTAAGGCTTCACTGATATTATGGGCCCGGAAGCCATAGCTGGCTGAAAGAGAGTGGAGTCCTCTTCACTGTGTCTCCTCACTCTTTCATCTACCCTGCAACTGAGGCAAGTAAGTGCCCATGGCTGGTCCCATGTGAGTAAGAGGGTCTCTCCACTGCCCATGCATGCTCTTAGTAGGTGACTTGTACCTCTGCTGCCAAACAGCAGTGGCTGGCAGGACAGTGGGACTGAATTCTTCCCTGTACACTGCTTTTTCTCCACGTAACTCCACTGGTTTGTGGAGTTATGTCTGACAGAGGAGGTGTCACACAGTTCCCAGTTATCTTAGAGCTTGGTGGAACTGAACAAAGTTGATGTGGAGCTAAAACGCTTCCACCAGGTACTGCCCCAGACACTGTTTTTTAGGTGATACACATTTTATCACGGGCAAGAGCTGAAGGTCATTTGCCCCAAACATAGCTGTGTGGTGCAAAATACCTTCACTCTCCTGAACTGCACAAGGTCCCAAGAAAAAGGTCCTCTCCGCTGGGCCACCAAAGAGCTCTCCATGTCCGTGTTCCCCACAGTCCTCTGAAAGGACTGCCGTGAGGCACCAGGCAGGGGAACCCTCACTGTGTCTGCCTGAAAACCAGCACCTGAAGTTGCATTGCAGGCACCATGAGATAGAGACACAATTAAAGACTGGTGAGCACGGCTTCTTGGGCTGTGTCCCTCAGAAAATTCCCTCCAGTCTCCCACTTTATACGCCCTTGTGCCATGAGCAGCTCTACTCCGTCTCACTAAGAACTGAAACTTCGGTGCCCGAGCTGTTTCCTTAGCCCAAGCACCCTGAAATGCTCCTGGTGAGTGGGGCTGGGGTGAGACAGGCAGAGAGAGGGAGGGAGTAAGCAAAGACGTGCCAACAGCGGTGGCAGATCATCGGAGGTGGTGTGGGGAGGGCTTGGCAACCCTTTCAGCGCTGTCCTATTGCAACAGGAGGGAGGAGGATATAGAGAGGTTACTTAAAACCCCCCAACTTTTTCTAGGCTTCTGTTGCACTTCAGAAATTCTGCAAGGGAGAAGAAAAAAAAAAAGACTATCTGAAAAGAAGGTACCCTTGCTAACTAAAAAGCTTCCTTTAAGAGCTTACTGCTATTAAATAATTGCTACATTTTGAATTGCTGTTTTCAGGAGCTTTGGGAAGAAGTTGTGTTCTCAGCCACGAATATTTTCTTAGAAGAGAGGCATGGCTTTTTCATTGCTACATGCTTACACTGAAATAGATGTGAAAGCAGTTTTGACTAGCTCAAAGAGAAGTCTCTGATCAGCCTACATCTGAGATTTCCCTTAAGGTCATTAGCGGAAGAGAAATAAGTGGATAAGAGCTTTTTTCTTTTCTTTTTTTTTCCCTTCCCATCCTCCCCTTTTTTCTTCTCTCTCTGTCTTTCTCAGAAGTGGATTCTCTGGGTGCAGGAGTTAGCCCTTTAGATATTGGGTGTTTGTGTGCGTAGGGACAAAAATACAATTCTCCAGTAATCATCCATAGACTGTTGTAGGCTGTAGTATTTGGGATGATTGCAGTATAACTTAGAATGTCATTTTTATTAGGGGGAGGTAGTTTGTGATGCACTTTCTGGAAATATAATTTGCTATTTTGGATTCAATAATGCTGTTTTGGAGGGTGGGAGGGTGAATGATTTTCTAGTTTTCACCTGAAACTCCCTAATGTTTTTAATGCCCTGCTTCTCCTAGGCAAATACTTCTGTGTTAGGCTCCCTCTCCTTCTCCCACCCCTCTTCTTCTTTTATTCATGTGTTTTGACAAACACAAAGTGCCTTCTAATCCTTAGAGAGCTGTACTCCATCATTAGACTGATGTTTTCTGCCTCTCAGTTTTTATTTATGTGAATCTAAAAATGTGTAGCTCTCTGGCACCCTACACTGTTTTTGGTTTCTCCCATCTTACATGTGCCACACTGGCTCATGTTTGCTTTATCCTTGCACTCTTTCTTTCTTTCATGGCATTACAACATTTTTCATACAGGATGTCTGAAACAACAAACACCAACGAGGAGAAGAAGAAACCTTCTCTGAATGGGAGAAGAGCCCTCCCATCAAACAACTCCAACGATGAAGAAAATGAGGTCCCTGAGATGGAGGCTTTTGGACTGATACCTAGAGGATTTAATCCAAGAGGTACAGTGTACAATCAAGACATGAGTCTATGTTTACTTCTTCCATACTCACCTCTGCCCAGGTCTGTGAATTAAAACCAAACCACTTTTTTTCTTACATGTTTTGATCTCAGATAGCTTTTATTGCTGCTCATGAAAAAGACTTGCTAAAAACACCCGTGTGCATGGCAATGTTACTGCAGGTTATGGGTAGGG
>NW_009235146.1:5054-9405 GCF_000690835.1 Fulmarus glacialis
AGAAGCTGAGTGACCAGTTTTTAGCTTGAACTGTGGGAGTGGTTAAAAAAAGGCAAGAGTGGGTTTTCCCGGTTTGATCACAATCACAGAGTCACTTTAGGACCTGCTGGCTCCAGGCACGGCTGTGGCAGCACCGGGTGAAGGGGGCAGGAGGAGCCTCCCCTCTTAATGGCCCTGCTGGCTTGTACAGCCTTAAACTGACTGTGAAACTACTGCAAAATGCCGGCTGGAAGGGAAAACTTTTGCTAGATGTTCAGCTCACCCACAAAAATGAATGTGAAACTAAAAGGAATCCCCATATTTTTAATTATTCTCCTGTGAAAACTGTTTCAGTCACTTGGCTGGGGAGACAACACAATATCAGGTAGGGGATGGGCAAATCAAACCACATTCTCAGTGCCAAATCTTTGGAGTGAACCTGAAAAAAAAAAGGTAAGATTTGCTTTGAAAGAAATCAGGATTGGCTCCTGAATGAGTCACCAAACAAATGACATTAATTTTTTTGCCTATTTGAAATGCATAACAGAACTTGTTGAACATGGCAACTCAGGGTAGCCAGATGTAATAATACTTAATGCTTATATGAGACTTTTCATCCAGGGTAGAAAGAGTGCTTAATAAATTGGGCAAGCATTAATTACTGTATTTTACACATTGGGAAACAGGCAAAGAGATTGTAAGAGACAAGTTCAAATTTTTATAGCAAAGCATTATTTCTGTAATCCTAATCATGTGCCTTAACCACACATCCCCCCCATTTTAGTACGCACACATTTCTTTAAAACGCTTTTCTTTTAAAAATGTCTGAGCAAATCAACTGGCATGTTAACACCGTAGAAACTTTGCTTGAACCTTTTCAAACAGCCCTGTAGCTCTGGGGCAAGTATGTGTGTTTAAATTGCCAAATGTAATGTAATACAGGTCCTGACTAGATATAATTTCAAACCCAATATCCTCACAGAAGCTGGAGATGTGTAAGGGTGTGGGATATCTTAGAAGGAATGCAGCCTGTAGCTAAAGCCCACCAGTACCAGGAGAAAGATTTCTATTGCTTTTTGACGTGCTTCAGGCTCTGAATGAAGTGCGATGCTGGTGGGCGGGAGCCTCTTGCTTTTCAGAAACGCAAAGGAAACTTAGGAATGTCAGGTCAAGTGAGTTGAGGCAGGAACCCAACGTGTGATGTTGCTGAAGGTGATGCTGCTGCTGAGAAAAACAGCTCTTATCCAAAGCAAGAGTTTGTGTGGCCATAGGATAAACCTGGCTATGGGACTGGCATGGCTGAAAAATAAATTTGTGCAAAACAGCAAAACTCTTTTTGTACAGCTGGATCAGCTTTGCTGTGCAGTTCAGCTCTGCAATGCTCATAGCAACAACATGCAAAGGGTGACCTGAAGGGAAGGGACTGCAGCACTGTTTCAGTGCACATCTGAGCCTGTGATACCAGCTGATGTAAGTGTAGTCCCTGGACACACTGTTTTGGGGAAGGATGCTTAAGTCACCTGTCAGGCCACGTTAAAGGCCAGTCTAGAGTTGAGACTGGGACTTACATTCAGGAGCTGAGCCTGCCCAGAGCACTTGCAGCGTTGTGCTTGGGGGATAAAGTGAGTGTCTGCAGGCAGAGCAGGAGCGGCAGAGAACGATAGAGCTCTAATGCCGCGAGCACATCCTTGCAGAGGACTGCTTGTGCCACCTCCCACCTCCTTCCCCTTCTCCTGCACAACTCTACAGTTCTGGGTTGTCCAAATTTTCTGTAGTCGTTCCCACATTTCATTGCCATAACACACTGAAAAAAACATGCAAGTGCTTTTATCTCTGCTGTTACAACTGAGGTGTTTTCTTGCCCTTGGGGTAGGATTGGACACCTGCTATAAACATCTAAATGTCAGTGTCTTCACCTGTGTCAGGTCATAGTCAACACAGAACCATCCAGTGAGTGGAGGTGAGGACACAGGCTGTCCGGAGAGGCAGTGGGTGTCACTTCCAGATCACAGTGGGTGATCTGTACCCTTCTCTCAGCTCTACTGGTGGCAGCAACTGGCCGTAATAAGAGGTTACGTATCAGGCACACATCATTTAGATGGCTAAATTTAACTGAATCTTGCCCTTGATCTATGCAGTGTTGGTGTCCACAGCTGAGCTAGTCACCCTCGTTTCCCTTGACAGCCAACAGAGAGAAACAGGCATTTTTAGGGTGTGATTCATTTGACCTATTTTAGCTACTACTCTAGGATGAGGTAAAACCCTGTGGTTGACTAGCTCTCTGCTGACACCCACATTTACTTCCCTGAATCACAGCCGGAGCAAGCGAAGGAGGCTGCCGGGGATGGCTGCCTCCCCAGCCCGGTCAGTGGGCTGCCTGCTGCGGGAGCCCGGCTTGCGTGCGGGAGGAGGTGCTCGGTGAGGAGGACGCGCAGCCCCCGAGTGCTTCTTCAGCGAGAAGCCTGTGTCTG
The DNA here is from genome assembly GCF_000690835.1 of Fulmarus glacialis. NCBI lineage: Eukaryota > Metazoa > Chordata > Aves > Procellariiformes > Procellariidae > Fulmarus > Fulmarus glacialis. The sequence continues at coordinate 7,505 of NW_009235146.1, forward strand.
CGTGAACATGCCTGTGCCGTGTCCTCCCCCTGGCTCTTCCTAGCCAGCTCATCTCACTGCAATATGTTACGAGTGGGCCTGGCGCTTACAGCCGCTCGGTGGGAGGATGCAGCCCTGCGGCCCCACGGTCTGCAAGCTCCCCACGCACCCTCCTTTGCAAAGTTCAGCCATTCGCCAGGGAATCGTGCTTCCCCTGTTAGCAGAGAGATGGGCGCTTCCTTTGGAAACTCACACTATTCTCTTTGTAATCCAGAGCCCTTTCTGGTCCTGCAAGAAAGCCTGCTGTTTGAAGGCTATTCTTCTTATTTGAAAAACAGCTCAAGCTTGTGCTCATTTATTTCCATGCAAGCTTAACGTTGCAAAAGCTTTAAGAAAGCATCAGACTGCTGCCTCTCATGCAGCAAACCTGCTTGCACTAAACAGCAGACCAGGCTATGAGCAAACCGCCAAAGGGACCTGACTTCAAAGGAGCCCTCGATGGCCACCTGTCCCTCACAAACAGATGAGCTGTGACGTGTGCAGCGCCTGGACCCTTCCTTTTGATTGTGCTCTGGTGATAGCGTTAGCACATCCCATTACCCTGCTCATGTTTTGTCCTCTGTAATTACCATTTCTGTAATTAACACAGGCTCGGTCACAGGTTATCTTCATCTGGCAAGCTCAACGTACATTTTAACACTGAGAGTGAAAGTAAATGTGTTTTCTGCAGATGTGTATAGCTGTGTTTTGACAGGAGCCATGTAAAGTCCTGAGATGAAATGAAGCAAATCCTGAACTGACGGCCCAGGGTGGCTTAGCTTTGCAGTTCTTTGAAGGGGCTAACATGCGAAGGAAGGGCAGGTTCACTGTTGCCTTTTATTTCAGAACACGAGATGAAAACACAACAAACCCTCAACTCTATTTTTATGCCTCCTTGGAAGGAGGAAGAAGCTGAGCCAAACTTACTTCACCCCCCACATAGCCCCAAGATACGCAGCTTTTACATGCAGTGCTTTCAGCCTGGGAGGGGTTGGGAGAGGTAGCGGGAGAGCCTCTCCCCTGCCCTTGCTTTACCCCCCTCCGGGAAATTCCTGCCTCACGTAATTTAATTGTGAGCTTTGTCAGCATTATTGTGAGTGAGCATTGGTAAGTTTTGCAGGGAGGGAGGCAAAGACATGCCCCACTTCACAGAGGGGCAATGAGAATGATTTCTGGGCAAAACACATTTAATGTTTCACACAAAAACCTTCTTGGTAACTTCAGCCGGTGCTAAGCCAGTGGGGATCTACGGAAGTTACTCCAGAAGCCTGGCAAATTGAGCAGAGAATAACAATAACATTGCCATGAGATTTTAAGCCTGCCTCAATATTGAACAGAGTATTCCAGCCTTTCCACAGATTAGGATTAGCAGGAGGTGGACGGTTTGGGGTTCAGTTGTCCAGGGCTTTTCCATGAAAGGATCCTTATCTTGCTGTGTCCTTGGGCTGGTTCCTTTCCTTCTGCTTCCCGCAGGACAGGTCTAGGCAGCTGATGGTGACAATGCACGAGCGGGACCTGCTCCTGCTGCCCTTATTTCTCCCTCTCCCATCAGCTGTTGCCCAGAGCCCAGGCTGGGTGGCTTGGCCAGGGCAGGAGAAGGACAATGCTGGCGTCCAGGGGACTTGCTGCCTGTGGGGCTCTGCTGACGTCTTGAACACATCCCTGCAGAACGGCAGGGCTAATGCACACGCTGCAGTAGTCTGGAGGCTACACACCCGAGAAGGAGCTGCTCTGCTGCTTGTCCAGAGCCGGCCACTATGCAGTATCTCCCTGCCTTCAAAGAAAAGCAGTGTGCAAAGCTGTTGTCTGAGCTTCTGTGAAATGGGCCGCGTTCAGTCCTCAGTGACTTGAATATCCGACTCATTCGCTGAGCGCATCATTCC